>NW_027264289.1:0-15489 GCF_036320965.1 Panulirus ornatus | reverse complement strand
AGCCTCTCTCTCCTGTACTGCCTGAGTCTCGCCCCAGGACTCTCTTCACTGTCCGACATAATTCTCATCATAAGCCTTTCTCTCCTATCCTGTCTGATTCCCGTCCCAAGCCTCTTTTTCCTATCCGAACTGACGCTCGTCCCAAGCCCCTCTCTCCAGTCCTACATGACTCTAGTCCCAAGCCTTTCTCTCCTGTCCTGCCAGTATCTCGACTCAAGCCTCTCTCTCCTGTCCAGCCTGACTCTCATCCAAAGCCTCGCTCTCCTGTCCTACCTTACTCTCGTCCCAAGACTCTCTTCCCTGTCCTGCCTGACTCTCATCACAAGCCTCTCTCTCCTGTCGTGCGTGTTTCTCACCCCAAGCCTCTTTTTCCTGTCCTGCCTGTTTCTCCTCTGAATCCTCTCTCTCCTCTCCTGACTGACTCTCATCCCAAGCCTCTCTCTCCTGTCCTGCCCCACTCACGTCCTAAGCCTCTCTCTCCTATCCAGCCTGACTCTCGTCCCAAGCCTCTCTCTACTGTCTGAACTAACTCTCATCCCAATCCCCTCTCTCCTGTTCTGCCTGACTCTCGTCCAAATCTTCTCTCTCCTGTCCTGCCTGACTCTCGCCCCAAGACTCTCTTTACTGTCCGACCTAACTGTCATCACAAGACTCTCTCCTGTCCTGCCTGATTCCCGTCCAAAGCCTCTTTTTCCTATCCGGACCTGACTCTCGTCCCAAGCCCCTCTCTCCAGTCCTGCATGACTCTCGTCACAAGCCTCTCTCTCCTCTCCTGCCTGTATCTCGTCTCAAGCCTCTCTCTCCTATCCAGCTTGCCTCTCATCCAAAGCCTCTCACTCCTGTCCTGCCTGACTCTCGTCCCAAGCCCTTCTCCCATGTCCTGTTGACTCTCGTTCCAAGCCTCTCTCTCCTGTCTTGCCTAAATTTCATCCCAAGCCTCTCTCTCCTGTCCTGCCTGACTGCCGTCCCAAGCCCCTATCTCTTGTCCGGCCTGACTCTCGTGCCAAGCCTCTCTCTTCTGTCATGCCTAACTCTCTTCCCAAGCCTCTCTCTCCTATCCAAAATGATTCTGGTCCCAAGCCCCGTCTCCAGTCCTGCATAACTCTCAACCCAAGCTTCTCTCTCCTGTCTTGCCATACTCTCGTCCCAAGCCTCTCTCTCCTGTCCTGCCTGACTCGTCCTAAGGCTCTCTCTCCTGTCTTACATGACTCTCGTTCCAAGAATCTCTCTCCTGTCGTGCGTGTTTCTCGCCATAAGCGTCTCTCTGCTCTCCTGCCTAACTCTCACCTCATGCCTTTCTTTCCTCTCCTTCCTGACTCTCGTCACAAGCCTCTCTCTTTTGACCTGCCTGACTCTCGTGCCAAGCCTCTCTCTCCTGTCCCGCCTGACTCTCATCGCGAGCCTCTCTCTCCTCTCCTGCCTGACTCTCGTGCCAAGCCTCTCTCTCCTGTCCTGCCTGACTCTCATCCCAAGCCTCTCTCTCCTGCCCTGCCTGACTTTCGTCCTAAGCCTCTCTATCCTGTCCTCCCTAACTCTCATTCAAAGCCTCTCTCTCCTGTACTGCCTGAGTCTCGCCCCAGGACTCTCTTCACTGTCCGACATAACTCTCATCCTAAGCCTTTCTCTCCTATCCTGTCTGATTCCCGTCCCAAGCCTCTTTTTCCTATCCGAACTGACGCTCGTCGCAAGCCCCTCTCTCCAGTCCTACATGACTCTAGTCCCAAGCCTTTCTCTCCTGTCCTGCCAGTATCTCGACTCAAGCCTCTCTCTCCTGTCCAGCCTGACTCTCATCCAAAGCCTCGCTCTCCTGTCCTACCTTACTCTCGTCCCAAGACTCTCTTCCCTGTCCTGCCTGACTCTCATCACAAGCCTCTCTCTCCTGTCGTGCGTGTTTCTCACCCCAAGCCTCTTTCTCCTGTCCTGGCTGTTTCTCCTCTCAATCCTCTCTCTCCTCTCCTAACTGACTCTCATCCCAAGCCTCTCTCTCCTGTCCTGCCTGACTCACGTCCTAAGCCTCTCTCTCCTGTCCTGCCTGACTCTCGTCTCAATCCTCTCTCTCCTCTCCTGCCTGACTATCATCCCAAGTTTCTCTCTCCTGTCCTGCTTGACTCTCCTCCCAAGCCTCTCTCTCCTGTCCTGCCTGACTCTCGTCCAAAGCCTCTCTCTCCTGTCCGACCTAACTCTCATCACAAGCTTCTCTCTCCTGTCCTGGCTGACTCTCGTCCAAAGCGTCTTTCTCCTGTCCTGCCTGACTCTCGCCCAAGACTCTCTCTACTGTCTGACCTAACTCTCATCCCAAGCCTCTCTCTCCTGTCCTGCCTGATTCCCGTCCCAAGCCTCTTTTTCCTATCCGACCTGACTCTCGTCCTAAGCCCCTCTCTCCAGTCCTGCATAACTCTCGTCCCAAGCCCTTCTCTCGTCTCCTGCATGTATCTCGTCTCAAGCCTCTCTCTCCTGTCCAGCCTGACTCTCACTCAAAGCCTCTCACTCCTGTCCTGCCTGACTCTCGTCCCCAGCCCCTCTCTCCTGTCCTGCTGAGTCTCGTTCCAAGCCTCTTTCTCCTGTCCTGCCTGACTCTCGTCCCAAGCCTCTCTCTCCTGTCTTGCCTGAATTTCATCCCAAGCCTCTCTCTCCTGTCATGCTTGACTGCCGTCCCAAGCCCCTATCTCTTGTCCGGCCTGACTCTCGTCCAAAGCCTCTCTCTCCTGTCATGCCTCACTCTCTTCCCAAGCCTCTCTCTCCTATCCAAACTGACTCTGGTCCCAAGCCCCGTCTCCAGTCCTGCATAACTCTCATCCCAAGCCTCTCTCTCCTGTCTTGCCATACTCTCGTCCCAAGCCTCTCTCTCCTGTCCTGCCTGACTCGTCCTAAGGCTCTCTCTCCTGCCTTACCTGATTCTCGTTCCATGAATCTCTCTCCTGTCGTGCGTGTTTCTCGCCATAAGCGTCTCTCTGCTCTCCTGCCTATCTCTCATCTCATGCCTTTCTTTCCTCTCCTTCCTGACTCTCGTCACAAGCCTCTCTCTTGTGACCTGCCTGACTCTCGTGCCAAGCCTCTCTCTCCTGTCCTGCCTGACTCTCATCCCAAGCCTCTCTCTCCTGTCCTGCCTGACTCTCGTCCTAAACCTCTCTCTCCTGTCCTCCCTAACTCTCATCCAAAGCCTCTCTCTCCTGTACTGCCTGAGTCTAGCCCCAGGACTCTCTTCACTCTCCGACATAACTCTCATCCTAAGCCTTTCTCTCCTATCCTGTCTGATTCCCGTCCCAAGCCTCTTTTTCCTATCCGAACTGACGCTCGTCACAAGCCCCTCTCTCCAGTCCTACATGACTCTAGTCCCAAGCCTTTCTCTCCTGTCCTGCCAGTATCTCGACTCAAGCCTCTCTCTCCTGTCCAGCCTGACTCTCATCCAAAGCCTCGCTCTCCTGTCCTACCTTACTCTCGTCCCAAGACTCTCTTCCCTGTCCTGCCAGACTCTCATCACAAGCCTCTCTCTCCTGTCGTGCGTGTTTCTCACCCCAAGCCTCTTTCTCCTGTCCTGCCTGTTTCTCCTCTCAATCCTCTCTCTCCTCTCCTGACTGAGTCTCATCCCAAGCCTCTCTCTCCTGTCTTGCCTGACTCACGTCCTAAGCTTCTCTCTCCTATCCAGCCTGACTCTCGTCCCAAGCCTCTCTCTACTGTCCGACCTAACTCTCATCCCAATCCTCTCTCTCCTGTTCTGCCTGACTCTCGTCCAAATCTTCTCTCTCCTGTCCTGCCTGACTCTCGCCCCAAGACTCTCTTTACTGTCCGACCTAACTCTCATCACAAGACTCTCTCTCCTGTCCTGCCTGATTCCCGTCCCAAGCCTCTTTTTCCTATCCGGACCTGACTCTCGTCCCAAGCCCCTCTCTCCAGTCCTGCATGACTCTCGTCACAAGCCTCTCTCTCCTCTCCTGCCTGTATCTCGTCTCAAGCCTCTCTCTCCTATCCAGCTTGCCTCTCACCCAAAGCCTCTCACTCCTGTCCTGCCTGACTCTCGTCCCAAGCCCCTCTCCCCTGTCCTGTTGACTCTCGTTCTAAGCCTCTCTCTCCTGTCTTGCCTAAATTTCATCCCAAGCCTCTCTCTCCTGTCCTGCCTGACTGCCGTCCCAAGCCCCTATCTCTTGTCCGGCCTGACTCTCGTGCCAAGCCTCTCTCTCCTCTCATGCCTGACTCTCTTCCCAAGCCTCTCTCTCCTATCCAAAATGACTCTGGTCCAAAGCACCGTCTCCAGTCCTGCATAACTCTCATCCCAAGCCTCTCTCTCCTGTCTTTCCTTACTCTCGTCCCAAGCCTCCGTCTCCTGTCCTGCCTGACTCGTCCTAAGGCTCTCTCTCGTGTCTTGCTTGAGAGTCAGTCAGGAGAGGAGAGAGAGGATTGAGAGGAGAAACAAGCAGGACAGGAGAAAGAGGCTTGGGGTGAGAAACACGCACGACAGGAGAGAGAGGCTTGTGATGAGAGTCTGGCAGGACAGGGAAGAGAGTCTTGGGACGAGAGTAAGGTAGGACAGGAGAGCGAGGCTTTGGATGAGAGTCAGGCTGGACAGGAGAGAGAGGCTTGAGTCGAGATACTGGCAGGACAGGAGAGAAAGGCTTGGGACTAGAGTCATGTAGGACTGGAGAGAGGGGCTTGTGTCGAGCGTCAGTTCGGATAGGAAAAAGAGGCTTGGGACGGGAATCAGACAGGATAGGAGAGAAAGGCTTAGGATGAGAGTTATGTCGGAGAGTGAAGAGAGTCCTGGGGCTAGACTCAGGCAGTACAGGAGAGAGAGGCTTTGGATGAGAGTTAGGGAGGACAGGAGAGAGAGGTTTAGGACGAGAGTCAGGCAGGACAGGAGAGAGAGGCTTGGGATGAGAGTCAGGCAGGACAGGAGAGAGAGGCTTGGCACGAGAGTCAGGCAGGTCACAAGAGAGAGGCTTGTGACGAGAGTCAGGAAGGAGAGGAAAGAAAGGCATGAGATGAGAGATAGGCAGGAGAGCAGAGAGACGCTTATGGCGAGAAACACGCACGACAGGAGAGAGATTCATGGAACGAGAATCAGGTAAGGCAGGAGAGAGAGCCTTAGGACGAGTCAGGCAGGACAGGAGAGAGAGGCTTGGGACGAGAGTATGGCAAGACAGGAGAGAGAGGCTTGGGATGAGAGTTATGCAGGACTGGAGACGGGGCTTGGGACCAGAGTCAGTTTGGATAGGAGAGAGAGGCTTGGGAAGAGAGTGAGGCATGACAGGAGAGAGAGGCTTTGGACGAGAGTCAGGCCGGACAAGAGATAGGGGCTTGGGACGGCAGTCAAGCATGACAGGAGAGAGAGGCTTGGGATGAAATTCAGGCAAGACAGGAGAGAGAGGCTTGGGACGAGAGTCAGGCAGGACAGGAGAAAGAGGCTTGGAACGAGACTCAGCAGGACAGGAGAGAGGGGCTGGGGACGAGAGTCAGGCAGGACAGGAGTGAGAGGCTTTGAGTGAGAGTCAGGCTGGACAGGAGAGAGAGGCTTGAGACGAGATACATGCAGGAGACGAGAGAAGGGCTTGGGACGAGAGTTATGCAGGACTGGAGAGAGGGGCTTAGGACGAGAGTCAGGTCGGATAGGAAAAAGAGGCTTGGGACGGGAATCAGGCAGGACAGGAGAGAGAGGCTTGGGATGAGAGTTAGGTCAGACAGTAGAGAGAGTCTTGGGCGAGAGTCAGGCAGGACAGGAGAAAGACGCTTTGGACGAGAGTCAGGCAGGACAGGAGAGAGAAGCTTGTGATGAGAGTTAGGTCGGACAGGAGAGAGAGGCTTTGGACGAGAGTCAGGCAGGACAGGAGAGAGAGGCTTGGGAGGAGAGTCAAGCAGGACAGGAGAGAGAAACTTGGGATGATAGTCAGGCAGGAGAGGAGAGAGAGGATTGAGACGAGAGTCAGGCAGGACAGGAGAGAGAGGCTTAGGACGTGAGTCAGGCAGGACAGGAGAGAGAGGCTTGGGATGAGAGTCAGTTAGGAGAGGAGAGAGAGGATTGAGAGGAGAAACAGCCAGGACAGGAGAAAGAGGCTTGGGGTGAGAAACACGCACGACAGGAGAGAGAGGCTTGTGATGAGAGTCAGGCAGGACAGGGAAGAGAGTCTTGGGACGAGAGTAAGGTAGGACAGGAGAGCGAGGCTTTGGATGAGAGTCAGGCTGGACAGGAGAGAGAGGCTTGAGTCGAGATACTGGCAGGACAGGAGAGAAAGGCTTGGGACTAGAGTCATGTAGGACTGGAGAGAGGGGCTTGCGACGAGCGTCAGTTCGGATAGGAAAAAGAGGCTTGGGACGGGAATCAGACAGGATAGGAGAGAAAGGCTTAGGATGAGAGTTATGTCGGACAGTGAAGAGAGTCCTGGGGCGAGACTCAGGCAGTACAGGAGAGAGAGGCTTTGAATGAGAGTTAGGGAGGACAGGATAGAGAGGCTTAGGACGAAAGTCAGGCAGGGCAGGAGAGAGAGGCTTGGGATGAGAGTCAGGCAGGACAGGAGAGAGAGGCTTGGCACGAGAGTCAGGCAGGAGAGGAGAGAGAGGCTCGCGATGAGAGTCAGGCGGGACAGGAGAGAGAGGCTTGGCACGAGAGTCAGGCAGGTCAAAAGAGAGAGGCTTGTGACGAGAGTCAGGAAGGAGAGGAAAGAAAGGCATGAGGTGAGAGTTAGGCAGGAGAGCAGAGAGACGCTTATGGCGAGAAACACGCACGACAGGAGAGAGATTCTTGGAACGAGAGTCATGTAAGACAGGAGAGAGAGCCTTAGGACGAGTCAGGCAGGACAGGAGAGAGAGGCTTGGGACGAGAGTATGGCAAGACAGGAGAGAGAAGCTTGGGTTGAGAGTTATGCAGGACTGGAGACGGGGCTTGGGACCAGAATCATTTTGGATAGGAGAGAGAGGCTTGGGAAGAGAGTTAGGCATGACAGAAGAGAGAGGCTTGGCACGAGAGTCAGGCCGGACAAGAGATAGGGGCTTGGGACGGCAGTCAGGCAGGACAGGAGAGAGAGGCTTGGGATGAAATTTAGGCAAGACAGGAGAGAGAGGCTTGGAACGAGAGTCAACAGGACAGGGGAGAAGGGCTTGGGACGAGAGTCAGGCAGGACAGGAGTGAGAGGCTTTGGATGAGAGGCAAGCTGGATAGGAGAGAGAGGCTTGAGACGAGATACAGGCAGGAGAGGAGAGAGAGGCTTGTGACGAGAGTCATGCAGGACTGGAGAGAGGGGCTTGGGACGAGAGTCAGGTCCGGATAGGAAAAAGAGGCTTTGGACGGGAATCAGGCAGGACAGGAGAGAGTCTTGTGATGACAGTTAGGTCGGACAGTAAAGAGAGTCTTGGGGCGAGAGTCAGGCAGGACAGGAGAGAGAAGATTTGGACGAGAGTCAGGCAGAACAGGAGAGAGGGGATTGGGATGAGAGTTAGGTCAGACAGTAGAGAGAGGCTTGGGACGAGAGTCAGGCTGGATAGGAGAGAGAGGCTTAGGACGTGAGTGAGGCAGGACAGGAGAGAGAGGCTTGGGATGAGAGTCAGTCAGGAGAGGAGAGAGAGGATTCAGAGGAGAAACAGGCAGGACAGGAAAAAGAGGCTTGGGGTGAGAAACACGCACGACAGGAGAGAGAGGCTTGTGATGAGAGTCAGGCAGGACAGGGAAGAGAGTCTTGGGACGAGAGTAAGGTAGGACAGGAGAGCGAGGCTTTGGATGAGAGTCAGGCTGGACAGGAGAGAGAGGCTTGAGTCGAGATACTGGCAGGACAGGAGAGAAAGGCTTGGGACTAGAGTCATGTAGGACTGGAGAGAGGGGCTTGGGACGAGCGTCAGTTCGGATAGGAAAAAGAGGCTTGGGACGGGAATCAGACAGGATAGGAGAGAAAGGCTTATGATGAGAATTATGTCGGACAGTGAAGAGAGTCCTGGGGAGAGACTCAGGCAGTACAGGAGAGAGAGGCTTTGGATGAGAGTTAGGGAGCACAGGAGAGAGAGGCTTAGGACGAGAGTCAGGCAGGACAAGAGAGAGAGCCTTGGGATGAGAGTCAGGAAGGACAGGAGAGAGAGGCTTGGCACGAGAGTCAGGCAGGACAGGAGAGAGAGGCATGCGATGAGAGTCAGGCGGGACAGGAGAGAGAGGTTTGGCACGAGAGTCAGGCAGGTCACAAGAGAGAGGCTTGTGACGAGAGTCAGGAAAGAGAGGAAAGAAAGGCATGAGATGAGAGATAGGCAGGAGAGCAGAGAGACGCTTATGGCGAGAAACACGCACGACAGGAGAGAGATTCATGGAACGAGAGTCATGTAAGACAGGAGAGAGAGCCTTAGGACGAGTCAGGCAGGACAGGAGAGAGAGGCTTGGGACGAGAGTATGGCAAGACAGGAGAGAGAGGCTTGGGATGAGAGTTATGCAGGACTGGAGACGGGGCTTGGGACCAGAGTCAGTTTGGATAGGAGAGAGAGGCTTGGGAAGAGAGTGAGGCATGACAGGATAGAGAGGCTTTGGACGAGAGTCAGGCCGGACAAGAGATAGGGGCTTGGGACGGCAGTCAAGCATGACAGGAGAGAGAGGCTTGGGATGAAATTCAGACAAGACAGGAGAGAGAGGCTTGGGGCGAGAGTCAGGCAGGACAGGAGAAAGAGTCTTGGGATGAATGTTAAGGTCAGAAAGGAGAGAGAGGCTTGGAACGAGACTCAGCAGGACAGGAGAGAGGGGCTGGGGACGAGAGTCAGGCAGGAGAGGAGTGAGAGGCTTTGAGTGAGAGTCAGGCTGGACAGGAGATAGAGGCTTGAGACGAGATACATGTAGGAGACGAGAGAAGGGCTTGGGACGAGAGTTATGCAGGACTGGAGAGAGGGGCTTAGGACGAGAGTCAGGTCGGATAGGATAAAGAGGCTTGGGACGGGAATCAGGCAGGACAGGAAAGAGAGGCTTGGGATGAGAGTTAGGTCAGACAGTAGAGAGAGTCTTGGGCGAGAGTCAGGCAGGACAGGAGAAAGACGCTTTGGACGATAGTCAGGCAGGACAGGAGAGAGAGGCTTGTGATGAGAGTTAGGTCGGACAGGAGAGAGAGGCTTTGGACGAGAGTCAGGCAGGACAGGAGAGAGAGGCTTGGGAGGAGAGTCAAGCAGGACAGGAGAGAGAAGCTTGGGATGAGAGTCAGGCAGGAGAGGAGAGAGAGGATTGAGACGAGAGTCAGGCAGGACAGGAGAGAGAGGCTTTAGATGAGAGTCAGGCAGGACAGGAGAGAGAGGCTTGAGACGAGAAACAGGCAGGAAAGGAGAGAGAGGCTTGGGGTGAGAAACACGCACAACAGGAGAGAGATGCTTGGGACGAGAGTCAGGCAGGACAGGGGAGAGAGGCTTTGGACGAGAGTCAGGCAGAATAGTAGAGAGACGCTTGGGATGAGAGTTAGGCAGGACAGGAGAGAGAGGCTTGAGACGAGAAACAGGCAGGACAGGAGAGAGATGCTTGGGGTGAGAAACCCGCACGACAGGAGAGAGAGGCTTGGGACGAGAGTCAGGCAGGACAAGGTAGAGAGCCTTGGGACGAGAGTCTGGGAGGACAGGAGAGAGACGCTTGGGACGAGAATCAGGCAGGATAGGAGAGAGGGGCTTGGGACGAAAGTTATGCAGGACTGGAGAGAGGCGCTTGGGAGACGAGAGTCAGTTCGGATAGGGGAGAGAGTCTTGTGACGGGAGTCAGGCATGACAGAAGAGAGAGGATTGGTACAAGAGTTAGGCCAGACAAGAGATAGAGGCTTGGGACGGGAGTCAGGCAGGACAGGAGAGAGAGGCTTGGGATGAGACTCAGGCAGGACAGTAGAGATAGGCTTTGGACGAGAGTCAAGCAAGACACGAGAGAGAGCCTTAGGACGAGTCAGGCAGGACAGGAGAGAGAGGCTTGGGACGAGAGTAAGGGAAGACAGGAGAGAGAGGCTTGGGATGAGAGTTATGCAGGACTGGAGACGGGGCTTGGGACCAGAGTCATTTTGGATAGGAGAGAGAGGCTTGGGAAGAGAGTCAGGCATGACAGGAGAGAGAGGCTTGGCACGAGAGTCAGGCCGGACAAGAGATAGGGGCTTGGGACGGCAGTCAGGCAGGACAGGAGAGAGAGGCTTGGAATGAAATTTAGGCAAGACAGGAGAGAGAGGCTTGGAACGAGAGTCAACAGGACAGGGGAGAGGGGCTTAGGACGAGAGTCAGGCAGGACAGGAGTGAGAGGCTTTGGATGAGAGGCAAGCTGGATAGGAGAGAGAGGCTTGAGACGAGATACAGGCAGGAGAGGAGAGAGAGGCTTGTGAAGAGAGTCATGCAGGACTGGAGAGAGGGGCTTGGGACGAGAGTCAGGTCCGGATAGGAAAAAGAGGCTTTGGACGGGAATCAGGCAGGACAGGAGAGAGAGTCTTGTGATGAGAGATAGGTCGGACAGTAAAGAGAGTCTTGGGGCGAGAGTCAGGCAGGACAGGAGAGAGAAGATTTGGACGAGAGTCAGGCAGAACAGGAGAGAGAGGATTGGGATGAGAGTTAGGTCGGACAGTAGAGAGAGGCTTGCGACGAGAGTCAGGCTGGATAGGAGAGAGAGGCTTAGGACGTGAGTCAGGCAGGACAGGAGAGAGAGGCTTGGGATGAGAGTCAGTGAAAAGAGGAGAGAGAGGATTGAGAGGAGAAACAGGCAGGACAGGAGAAAGAGGATTGGGGCAAGAAACACGCACGACAGGAGAGAGAGGCTTGTGATGAGAGTCAGGCAGGACAGGGAAGAGAGTCTTGGGACGAGAGTAAGGTAGGACAGGAGAGCGAGGCTTTGGATGAGAGTCAGGCTGGACAGGAGAGAGAGGCTTGAGTCGAGATACTGGCAGGACAGGAGAGAAAGGCTTGGGACTAGAGTCATGTAGGACTGGAGAGAGGGGCTTGGGACGAGCGTCAGTTCGGATAGGAAAAAGAGGCTTGGGACGGGAATCAGACAGGATAGGAGAGAAAGGCTTAGGATGAGAGTTATGTCGGACAGTGAAGAGAGTCCTGGGGCGAGACTCAGGCAGTACAGGAGAGAGAGGCTTTGGATGAGAGTTAGGGAGGACAGGAGAGAGAGGCTTACTACGAGAGTCAGGCAGGACAGGAGAGAGAGGCTTGCGATGAGAGTCAGGCAGGAATGGAGAGAGAGGCTTGGCACGAGAGTCAGGCAGGTTACAAGAGAGAGGCTTGTGACGAGAGTCAGGAAGGAGAGGAAAGAAAGGCATGAGATGAGAGATAGGCAGGAGAGCAGAGAGACGCTTATGGCGAGAAACACGCACGACAGGAGAGAGATTCTTGGAACGAGAGTCATGTAAGACAGGAGAGAGAGCCTTAGGACGAGTCAGGCAGGACAGGAGAGAGAGGCTTGGGACGAGAGTGTGGCAAGACAGGAGAGAGAGGCTTGGGATGAGAGTTATGCAGGACTGGAGACGGGGCTTGGGACCAGAGTCAGTTTGGATAGGAGAGAGAGGCTTGGGAAGAGAGTGAGGCATGACAGGAGAGAGAGGCTTTGGACGAGAGTCAGGCCGGACAAGAGATAGGGGCTTGGGACGGCAGTCAAGCATGACAGGAGAGAGAGGCTTGGGATGAAATTCAGGCAAGACAGGAGAGAGAGGCTTGGGACGAGAGTCAGGCAGGACAGGAGAAAGAGTCTTGGGATGAATGTTAAGGTCAGAAAGGAGAGAGAGGCTTGGAACGAGACTCAGAAGGACAGGAGAGAGGGGCTGGGGACGAGAGTCAGGCAGGACAGGAGTGAGAGGCTTTGAGTGAGAGTCAGGCTGGACAGGAGAGAGAGGCTTGAGACGAGATACATGCAGGAGACGAGAGAAGGGCTTTGCGACGATAGTTATGCAGGACTGGAGAGAGGGGCTTAGGACGAGAGTCAGGTCGGATAGGAAAAAGAGGCTTGGGACGGGAATCAGGCAGGACAGGAGAGAGAGGCTTGGGATGAGAGTTAGGTCAGACAGTAGAGAGAGTCTTGGGGCGAGAGTCAGGCAGGACAGGAGAGAGAAGATTTGGACGAGAGTCAGGCAGGACAGGAGAGAGAGGCTTGGGATGAGAGTTAGGTCGGACAGTAGAGAGAGGCTTGGGACGAGAGTCAGGCTGGACAGGAGAGAGAAGCTTAGGACGTGAGTCAGGCAAGACAGGAGAGAGAGGCTTGGGATGAGACTCAGTCAGGAGAGGAGAGAGAGGATTGAGAGGAGAAACAGGCAGGACAGGAGAAAGAGGCTTGGGGTGAGAAACACGCACGACAGGAGAGAGAGGCTTGTGATGAGAGTCAGGCAGGACAGGGAAGAGAGTCTTGGGACGAGAGTAAGGTAGGACAGGAGAGCGAGGCTTTGGATGAGAGTCAGGCTGGACAGGAGAGAGAGGCTTGAGTCGAGATACTGGCAGGACAGGAGAGAAAGGCTTGGGACTAGAGTCATGTAGGACTGGAGAGAGGGGCTTGTGACGAGCGTCAGTTCGGATAGGAAAAAGAGGCTTGGGACGGGAATCAGACAGGATAGGAGAGAAAGGCTTAGGATGAGAGTTATGTCGGAGAGTGAAGAGAGTCCTGGGGCTAGACTCAGGCAGTACAGGAGAGAGAGGCTTTGGATGAGAGTTAGGGAGGACAGGAGAGAGAGGTTTAGGACGAGAGCCAGGCAGGACAGGAGAGAGAGGCTTGGGATGAGAGTCAGGCAGGACAGGAGAGAGAGGCTTGGCACGAGAGTCAGGCAGGTCACAAGAGAGAGGCTTGTGACGAGAGTCAGGAAGGAGAGGAAAGAAAGGCATGAGATGAGAGATAGGCAGGAGAGCAGAGAGACGCTTATGGCGAGAAACACGCACGACAGGAGAGAGATTCATGGAACGAGAATCAGGTAAGGCAGGAGAGAGAGCCTTAGGACGAGTCAGGCAGGACAGGAGAGAGAGGCTTGGGACGAGAGTATGGCAAGACAGGAGATAGAGGCTTGGGATGAGAGTTATGCAGGACTGGAGACGGGGCTTGGGACCAGAGTCAGTTTGGATAGGAGAGAGAGGCTTGGGAAGAGAGTGAGGCATGACAGGAGAGAGAGGCTTTGGACGAGAGTCAGGCCGGACAAGAGATAGGGGCTTGGGACGGCAGTCAAGCATGACAGGAGAGAGAGGCTTGGGATGAAATTCAGGCAAGACAGGAGAGAGAGGCTTGGGACGAGAGTCAGGCAGGACAGGAGAAAGAGTCTTGGGATGAATGTTAAGGTCAGAAAGGAGAGAGAGGCTTGGAACGAGACTCAGCAGGACAGGAGAGAGGGGCTGGGGACGAGAGTCAGGCAGGAGAGGAGTGAGAGGCTTTGAGTGAGAGTCAGGCTGGACAGGAGATAGAGGCTTGAGACGAGATACATGTAGGAGACGAGAGAAGGGCTTGGGACGAGAGTTATGCAGGACTGGAGAGAGGGGCTTAGGACGAGAGTCAGGTCGGATAGGATAAAGAGGCTTGGGACGGGAATCAGGCAGGACAGGAAAGAGAGGCTTGGGATGAGAGTTAGGTCAGACAGTAGAGAGAGTCTTGGGCGAGAGTCAGGCAGGACAGGAGAAAGACGCTTTGGACGAGAGTCAGGCAAGACAGGAGAGAGAAGCTTGTGATGAGAGTTAGGTCGGACAGGAGAGAGAGGCTTTGGACGAGAGTCAGGCAGGACAGGAGAGAGAGGCTTGGGAGGAGAGTCAAGCAGGACAGGAGAGAGAAACTTGGGATGATAGTCAGGCAGGAGAGGAGAGAGAGGATTGAGACGAGAGTCAGGCAGGACAGGAGAGAGAGGCTTAGGACGTGAGTCAGGCAGGACAGGAGAGAGAGGCTTGGGATGAGAGTCAGTTAGGAGAGGAGAGAGAGGATTGAGAGGAGAAACAGCCAGGACAGGAGAAAGAGGCTTGGGGTGAGAAACACGCACGACAGGAGAGAGAGGCTTGTGATGAGAGTCAGGCAGGACAGGGAAGAGAGTCTTGGGACGAGAGTAAGGTAGGACAGGAGAGCGAGGCTTTGGATGAGAGTCAGGCTGGACAGGAGAGAGAGGCTTGAGTCGAGATACTGGCAGGACAGGAGAGAAAGGCTTGGGACTAGAGTCATGTAGGACTGGAGAGAGGGGCTTGCGACGAGCGTCAGTTCGGATAGGAAAAAGAGGCTTGGGACGGGAATCAGACAGGATAGGAGAGAAAGGCTTAGGATGAGAGTTATGTCGGACAGTGAAGAGAGTCCTGGGGCGAGACTCAGGCAGTACAGGAGAGAGAGGCTTTGAATGAGAGTTAGGGAGGACAGGATAGAGAGGCTTAGGACGAAAGTCAGGCAGGGCAGGAGAGAGAGGCTTGGGATGAGAGTCAGGCAGGACAGGAGAGAGAGGCTTGGCACGAGAGTCAGGCAGGAGAGGAGAGAGAGGCTCGCGATGAGAGTCAGGCGGGACAGGAGAGAGAGGCTTGGCACGAGAGTCAGGCAGGTCAAAAGAGAGAGGCTTGTGACGAGAGTCAGGAAGGAGAGGAAAGAAAGGCATGAGGTGAGAGTTAGGCAGGAGAGCAGAGAGACGCTTATGGCGAGAAACACGCACGACAGGAGAGAGATTCTTGGAACGAGAGTCATGTAAGACAGGAGAGAGAGCCTTAGGACGAGTCAGGCAGGACAGGAGAGAGAGGCTTGGGACGAGAGTATGGCAAGACAGGAGAGAGAAGCTTGGGTTGAGAGTTATGCAGGACTGGAGACGGGGCTTGGGACCAGAATCATTTTGGATAGGAGAGAGAGGCTTGGGAAGAGAGTTAGGCATGACAGAAGAGAGAGGCTTGGCACGAGAGTCAGGCCGGACAAGAGATAGGGGCTTGGGACGGCAGTCAGGCAGGACAGGAGAGAGAGGCTTGGGATGAAATTTAGGCAAGACAGGAGAGAGAGGCTTGGAACGAGAGTCAACAGGACAGGGGAGAAGGGCTTGGGACGAGAGTCAGGCAGGACAGGAGTGAGAGGCTTTGGATGAGAGGCAAGCTGGATAGGAGAGAGAGGCTTGAGACGAGATACAGGCAGGAGAGGAGAGAGAGGCTTGTGACGAGAGTCATGCAGGACTGGAGAGAGGGGCTTGGGACGAGAGTCAGGTCCGGATAGGAAAAAGAGGCTTTGGACGGGAATCAGGCAGGACAGGAGAGAGTCTTGTGATGACAGTTAGGTCGGACAGTAAAGAGAGTCTTGGGGCGAGAGTCAGGCAGGACAGGAGAGAGAAGATTTGGACGAGAGTCAGGCAGAACAGGAGAGAGGGGATTGGGATGAGAGTTAGTTCAGACAGTAGAGAGAGGCTTGGGACGAGAGTCAGGCTGGATAGGAGAGAGAGGCTTAGGACGTGAGTGGGGCAGGACAGGAGAGAGAGGCTTGGGATGAGAGTCAGTCAGGAGAGGAGAGAGAGGATTCAGAGGAGAAACAGGCAGGACAGGAAAAAGAGGCTTGGGGTGAGAAACACGCACGACAGGAGAGAGAGGCTTGTGATGAGAGTCAGGCAGGACAGGGAAGAG
>NW_027264288.1:0-18637 GCF_036320965.1 Panulirus ornatus | reverse complement strand
ATTAATATCAATCACACAAACCTCATTTGATGAAAAAAACAGTCACACAAAACTCATTTGATTGAATATCAATCACAAAAAACTCATTTGATTAAAATGCAGTCACCAAACAAAAACTCATTTGATTAATATCACACAAAACTCATTTGATTAAAATACAGTCACGCAAAACTCATTTGATTAATATCAATCAGAAAAAACTCATTTGATTAAAATGCAATGACGCAAAACTCATTTGATTAATATTACACAAAACTCATTTGATTAAAATACAGTCCCACAAAACTCATTGGATTAATATCATTCACACAAAGCTCATTTGATAGAAATACAGTCACACAAAACTCATTTCATTAATATCACACAAAACTCATTTGATTAAAATACAGTCACACAAAACTCATTTCTTTAATATCAATCACACAAAACTCATTTGATCAAAATACATTCACACGAAACACATTTGATTAATATCAATCACACAAAACTCATGTGATTAAAATACAGTCACAAAAAACTCATTTGATTAATATCAATCACACAAAACTCATTTGATTAAAATATAGTCGGACAAAACTCATTTGATCAATATCAATCACACAAAACTCATTTGATTAAAATACATTCACACAAAACATATTTGATTAATATTAATCACACAAAACTCATTTGATTATAATACAGTCAGGGAAAACTCATTTCATTAATATCAATCACACAAAACTCATTTCATTAATATCAATCACAAAAAACTCGTTTCATTAAAATGCAGTTACACACAACTCATTTGATTAATATCACAAAAAACTCAGTTGATTAAAATAGTCACGCAAAACTCATTACATTATTATCAATCACAAAAAACTCATTTGATTAAAATGCAATGACACAAAACTCATTTGATTAATATTCAACAAAACTCATTTGATTAAAATACAGTCACACAAAACTCATTTGATTAATATCAAACACAAAAAACTCATTTGATCAAAATGCAGTTACAAAAAACTCATTTGATTAACACCACACAAAACTAATTTGATTAAAATGCAGTCACACAAAACTCATCTGATTAATATCAATCACAAAAAACTCATTTGATTAAAATGCACTCACACAAAACTCATTTAATTAATATCACACAAAACTCATTTGATTAAAATACAGTAACAAAAAACTCATTTCATTAATATGAATCACAAAAAACTCATTTGATTAAAATTCAATGAAGCAAAACTCATTTGATTAATATTACACAAAACTTATTTGATTAAAATACAGTCATACAAAACTCATTTGATTAATATCATTCACACAAAGCTCATTTGATTGAAATACAGTCACACAAAACTCATTTGATTAATATCACACAAAACTCATTTGATTAAAATACAGTCACACAAAACTCATTTCTTTAATATCAATCACACAAAACTCATTTGATTAAAATACATTCACACAAAACACATTTGATTAATATCAATCACAGAAATCTTACTTGCTTAAAATATAGTCAGACAAAACTCATTTGATTAATATTAATCACACAAAACTCATTTGATTAAAATACATTCACACAAAACACATTTGATTAATATCAATCACAAAAACTCATTTGATTAAAATACAGTCAGAGAAAACTCATTTGATTAATATCAATCACACAAAACTCATTTCATTAAAATATAGTCAGAGAAAACTCATTTGATTAATATCAATCACACAAACCTCATTTGATGAAAAAAACAGTCACACAAAACTCATTTGATTAATATTACACAAAACTCATTTGATTAAAATACAGTCCCACAAAACTCATTGGATTAATATCATTCACACAAAGCTCATTTGATAGAAATACAGTCACACAAAACTCATTTCATTAATATCACACAAAACTCATTTGATTGAAATACAGTCACACAAAACTCATTTCTTTAATATCAATCACACAAAACTCATTTGATTAAAATACATTCACACGAAACACATTTGATTAATATCAATCACACAAAACTCATGTGATTAAAATACAGTCACAAAAAAACTCATTTGATTAATATCAATCACACAAAACTCATTTGATTAAAATATAGTCGGACAAAACTCATTTGATCAATATCAATCACACAAAACTCATTTGATTAAAATACATTCACACAAAACACATTTGATTAATATTAATCACACAAAACTTATTTGATTATAATACAGTCAGAGAAAACTCATTTGATTAATATCAATCACACAAAACTCATTTCATTAATATCAATCACAAAAAACTCGTTTGATTAAAATGCAGTTACACACAACTCATTTGATTAATATCACAAAAAACTCAGTTGATTAAAATAGTCACGCAAAACTCATTTCATTAATATCAATCACAAAAAACTCATTTGATTAAAATGCAATGACACAAAACTCATTTGATTAATATTCAATAAAACTCATTTGATTAAAATACAGTCACACAAAACTCGTTTGATTAATATCAATCACAAAAAACTCATTTGATCAAAATGCAGTTACAAAAAACTCATTTGATTAACACCACACAAAACTAATTTGATTAAAATGCAGTCACACAAAACTCATCTGATTAATATCAATCACAAAAAACTCATTTGATTAAAATGCACTCACACAAAACTCATTTAATTGATATCACACAAAACTCATTTGATTAAAATACAATAACAAAAAACTCATTTCATTAATATCAATCACAAAAAACTCATTTGATTAAAATGCAATAAAGCAAAACTCGTTTGATTAATATTACACAAAACTCATTTGATTAAAATACAGTCACACAAAACTCATTTGATTAATATCATTCAAACAAAGCTCATTTGATTGAAATACAGTCACACAAAACTCATTTGATTAATATCACACAAAACTCATTTGATTAAAATACAGTCACACAAAACTCATTTCTTTAATATCAATCACACAAAAATCATTTGATTAAAATACATTCACACAAAACACATTTGATTAATATCAATCACAGAAAACTCATTTGATTAAAATATAGTCAGACAAAACTCATTTGATTAATATTAATCACACAAAACTCATTTGATTAAAATACATTCACACAAAACACATTTGATTAATATCAATCACAAAAAACTCATTTGATTAAAATACAGTCAGAGAAAACTCATTTGATTAATATCAATCACACAAAACTCATTTCATTAAAATATAGTCTGAGAAAACTCATTAGATTAATATCAATCACACAAACCTCATTTGATGAAAAAAACAGTCACACAAAACTCATTTGATTGATATCAATCACAAAAAAACTCATTTGATTAAAATGCAGTCACACAAAACTCATTTGATTAATATCACACAAAACTCATTTGATTAAAATACAGTCACGCAAAACTCATTTGATTAATATCAATCAGAAAAAACTCATTTGAATAAAATGCAATGACGCAAAACTCATTTGATTAATATTACACAAAATTCATTTGATTAAAATACAGTCCCACAAAACTCATTTGATTAATATCATTCACACAAAGCTCATTTGATAGAAATACAGTCACACAAAACTCATTTCATTAATATCACACAAAACTCATTTGATTAAAATACAGTCACACAAAACTCATTTCTTTAATATCAATCACACAACTCATTTGATCAAAATACATTCACACGAAACACATTTGATTGATATCAATCACACAAAACTCATTTGATTAAAATACAGTCACAAAAAACTCATTTGATTAATATCAATCACACAAAACTCATTTGATTAAAATATAGTCGGACAAAACTCATTTGATCAATATCAATCACACAAAACTCATTTGATTAAAATACATTCACACAAAACATATTTGATTAATATTAATCACACAAAACTCATTTGATTATAATACAGTCAGGGAAAACTCATTTGATTAATATCAATCACACAAAACTCATTTCATTAATATCAATCACAAAAAACTCGTTTCATTAAAATGCAGTTACACACAACTCATTTGATTAATATCACAAAAAACTCAGTTGATTAAAATAGTCACGCAAAACTCATTTGATTAATATCAATCACAAAAAACTCATTTGATTAAAATGCAATGACACAAAACTCATTTGATTAATATTCAACAAAACTCATTTGATTAAAATACAGTCACACAAAACTCATTTGATTAATATCAAACACAAAAAACTCATTTGATCAAAATGCAGTTACAAAAAACTCATTTGATTAACACCACACAAAACTAATTTGATTAAAATGCAGTCACACAAAACTCATCTGATTAATATCAATCACAAAAAACTCATTTGATTAAAATGCACTCACACAAAACTCATTTAATTAATATCACACAAAACTCATTTGATTAAAATACAGTAACAAAAAACTCATTTCATTAAAATGAATCACAAAAAACTCATTTGATTAAAATTCAATGAAGCAAAACTCATTTGATTAAAATTCAATGAAGAAAAACTCATTTGATTAATATTACACAAAACTCATTTGATTAAAATACAGTCAGACTAAAACTCATTTGATTAATATCATTCACACAAAGCTCCTTTGATTGAAATACAGTCACACAAAACTCATTTGATTAATATCACACAAAACTCATTTGATTAAAATACAGTCACACAAAACTCATTTCTTTAATATCAATCACACAAAACTCATTTGATTAAAATACATTCACACAAAACACATTTGATTAATATCAATCACAGAAATCTCATTTGCTTAAAATATAGTCAGACAAAACTCATTTGATTAATATTAATCACACAAAACTCATTTGATTAAAATACATTCACACAAAACACATTTGATTAATATCAATCACAAAAAGCTCATTTGATTAAAATACGGTCAGAAAAAATCATTTGATTAATATCAATCACACAAAACTCATTTCATTAAAATATAGTCTGAGAAAACTCATTTGATTAATATCAATCACACAAACCTCATTTGATGAAAAAAACAGTCACACAAAACTCATTTGATTAATATCAATCACAAAAAACTCATTTGATTGAAAGGCAGTCACACAAAACTCATTTGATTAATATCACACAAAACTCATTTGATTAGAATACAGTCACGCAAAACTCATTTGATTAATATCAATCAGAAAAAACTCATTTGATTAAAATGCAATGACGCAAAACTCATTTGATTAATATTACACAAAACTCATTTGATTAAAATACAGTCCCACAAAACTCATTGGATTAATATCATTCACACAAAGCTCATTTGATAGAAATACAGTCACACAAAACTCATTTCATTAATATCACACAAAACTCATTTGATTGAAATACAGTCACACAAAACTCATTTCTTTAATATCAATCACACAAAACTCATTTGATTAAAATACATTCACACGAAACACATTTGATTAATATCAATCACACAAAACTCATGTGATTGAAATACAGTCACAAAAAACTCATTTGATTAATATCAATCACACAAAACTCATTTGATTAAAATATAGTCGGACAAAACTCATTTGATCAATATCAATCACACAAAACTCATTTGATTAAAATACATTCACACAAAACACATTTGATTAATATTAATCACACAAAACTCATTTGATTATAATACAGTCAGAGAAAACTCATTTGATTAATATCAATCACACAAAACTCATTTCATTAATATCAATCACAAAAAACTCGTTTGATTAAAATGCAGTTACACACAACTCATTTGATTAATATCACAAAAAACTCAGTTGATTAAAATAGTCACGCAAAACTCATTTCATTAATATCAATCACAAAAAACTCATTTGATTAGAATGCAATGACACAAAACTCATTTGATTAATATTCAATAAAACTCATTTGATTAAAATACAGTCACACAAAACTCGTTTGATTAATATCAATCACAAAAAACTCATTTCATCAAAATGCAGTTACAAAAAACTCATTTGATTAACACCACACAAAACTAATTTGATTAAAATGCAGTCACACAAAACTCATCTGATTAATATCAATCACAAGAAACTCATTTGATTAAAATGCACTCACACAAAACTCATTTAATTAATATCACACAAAACTCATTTGATTAAAATACAATAACAAAAAACTCATTTCATTAATATCAATCACAAAAAACTCATTTGATTAAAATGCAATAAAGCAAAACTCATTTGATTAATATTACACAAAACTCATTTGATTAAAATACAGTCACACAAAACTCATTTGATTAATATCATTCAAACAAAGCTCATTTGATTGAAATACAGTCACACAAAACTCATTTGATTAAAATACAGTCACACAAAACTCATTTCTTTAATATCAATCACACAAAACTCATTTGATTAAAATACATTCACACAAAACACATTTGATTAATATCAATCACAGAAAACTCATTTGATTAAAATATAGTCAGACAAAACTCATTTGATTAATATTAATCACACAAAACTCATTTGATTAAAATACATTCACACAAAACACATTTGATTAATATCAATCACAAAAAACTCATTTGATTAAAATACAGTCAGAGAAAACTCATTTGATTAATATCAATCACACAAAACTCATTTCATTAAAATATAGTCAGAGAAAACTCATTTGATTAATATCAATCACACAAACCTCATTTGATGAAAAAAACAGTCACACAAAACTCATTTGATTGATATCAATCACAAAAAACTCATTTGATTAAAATGCAGTCACACAAAACTCATTTGATTAATATCACACAAAACTCATTTGATTAAAATACAGTCACGCAAAACTCATTTGATTAATATCAATCAGAAAAAACTCATTTGATTAAAATGCAATGACGCAAAACTCATTTGATTAATATTACACAAAACTCATTTGATTAAAATACAGTCCCACAAAACTCATTGGATTAATATCATTCACACAAAGCTCATTTGATAGAAATACAGTCACACAAAACTCATTTCATTAATATCACACAAAACTCATTTGATTAAAATACAGTCACACAAAACTCATTTCTTTAATATCAATCACACAAAACTCATTTGATCAAAATACATTCACACGAAACACATTTGATTAATATCAATCACACAAAACTCATGTGATTAAAATACAGTCACAAAAAACTCATTTGATTAATATCAATCACACAAAACTCATTTGATTAAAATATAGTCGGACAAAACTCATTTGATCAATATCAATCACACAAAACTCATTTGATTAAAATACATTCACACAAAACATATTTGATTAATATTAATCACACAAAACTCATTTGATTATAATACAGTCAGGGAAAACTCATTTCATTAATATCAATCACACAAAACTCATTTCATTAATATCAATCACAAAAAACTCGTTTCATTAAAATGCAGTTACACACAACTCATTTGATTAATATCACAAAAAACTCAGTTGATTAAAATAGTCACGCAAAACTCATTACATTATTATCAATCACAAAAAACTCATTTGATTAAAATGCAATGACACAAAACTCATTTGATTAATATTCAACAAAACTCATTTGATTAAAATACAGTCACACAAAACTCATTTGATTAATATCAAACACAAAAAACTCATTTGATCAAAATGCAGTTACAAAAAACTCATTTGATTAACACCACACAAAACTAATTTGATTAAAATGCAGTCACACAAAACTCATCTGATTAATATCAATCACAAAAAACTCATTTGATTAAAATGCACTCACACAAAACTCATTTAATTAATATCACACAAAACTCATTTGATTAAAATACAGTAACAAAAAACTCATTTCATTAATATGAATCACAAAAAACTCATTTGATTAAAATTCAATGAAGCAAAACTCATTTGATTAATATTACACAAAACTTATTTGATTAAAATAAAGTCATACAAAACTCATTTGATTAATATCATTCACACAAAGCTCATTTGATTGAAATACAGTCACACAAAACTCATTTGATTAATATCACACAAAACTCATTTGATTAAAATACAGTCACACAAAACTCATTTCTTTAATATCAATCACACAAAACTCATTTGATTAAAATACATTCACACAAAACACATTTGATTAATATCAATCACAGAAATCTTACTTGCTTAAAATATAGTCAGACAAAACTCATTTGATTAATATTAATCACACAAAACTCATTTGATTAAAATACATTCACACAAAACACATTTGATTAATATCAATCACAAAAACTCATTTGATTAAAATACAGTCAGAGAAAACTCATTTGATTAATATCAATCACACAAAACTCATTTCATTAAAATATAGTCAGAGAAAACTCATTTGATTAATATCAATCACACAAACCTCATTTGATGAAAAAAACAGTCACACAAAACTCATTTGATTAATGTCAATCACAAAAAACTCATTTGATTGGAAGGCAGTCACACAAAACTCATTTGATTAATATCACACAAAACTCATTTGATTAAAATACAGTCACGCAAAACTCATTTGATTAATATCAATCAGAAAAAACTCATTTGATTAAAATGCAATGACGCAAAACTCATTTGATTAATATTACACAAAACTCATTTGATTAAAATACAGTCCCAAAAACTCATTGGATTAATATCATTCACACAAAGCTCATTTGATAGAAATACAGTCAAACAAAACTCATTTGATTAATATCATTCAAACAAAGCTCATTTGATTGAAATACAGTCACACAAAACTCATTTGATTAATATCACACAAAACTCATTTGATTAAAAAACAGTCACACAAAACTCATTTCCTTAATATCAATCTCACAAAACTCATTTGATTAAAATACATTCACACAAAACACATTTGATTAATATCAATCACAGAAAACTCATTTGATTAAAATATAGTCAGAAAAAACTCATTTGATTAATATTAATCACAAAAAACTCATTTGATTAAAATACATTCACACAAAACATTTGATTAATATCAATCACAAAAAACTCATTTGATTAAAATACAGTCAGAGAAAACTCATTTGATTAATATCAATCACACAAAACTCATTTCATTAAAATATAGTCAGAGAAAACTCATTTGATTAATATCAATCACACAAAACTCATTTGATGAAAAAAAAGTCACACAAAACTCATTTGATTGATATCAATCACAAAAAACTCATTTGATTAAAATGCAGTCACACAAAACTCATTTGATTAATATCACACAAAACTCATTTGATTAAAATACAGTCACGCAAAACTCATTTGATTAATATCAATCAGAAAAAACTCATTTGATTAAAATGCAATGACGCAAAACTCATTTGATTATTATTACACAAAACTCATTTGATTAAAATACAGTCCCACAAAACTCATTTGATTAATATCATTCACAAAAAGCTCATTTGATAGAAATACAGTCACACAAAACTCATTTCATTAATATCACACAAAACTCATTTGATTAAAATACAGTCACACAAAACTCATTTCTTTAATATCAATCACACAAAACTCATTTGATCAAAATACATTCACACGAAACACATTTGATTAATATCAATCACACAACACTCATGTGATTAAAATACAGTCACAAAAACTCATTTGATTAATATCAATCACACAAAACTCATTTGATTAAAATATAGTCAGAAAAAAATCATTTGATCAATATCAATCACACAAAACTCATTTGATTAAAATACATTCACACAAAACATATTTGATTAATATTAATCACACAAAACTCATTTGATTATAATACAGTCAGGTAAAACTCATTTGATTAATATCAATCACACAAAACTCATTTCATTAATATCAATCACAAAAAACTCAGTTGATTAAAATAGTCACGCAAAACTCATTTGATTAATATCAATCACAAAAAACTCATTTCATTAAAATGCAATGACACAAAACTCATTTGATTAATATTCAACAAAACTCATTTGATTAAAATACAGTCACACAAAACTCATTTGATTAATATCAAACACAAAAAACTCATTTGATCAAAATGCAGTTACAAAAAACTCATTTGATTAACACCACACAAAACTAATTTGATTAAAATGCAGTCACACAAAACTCATCTGATTAATATCTATCACAAAAAACTCATTTGATTAAAATGCACTCACACAAAACTCATTTAATTAATATCACACAAAACTCATTTGATTAAAATACAGTAACAATAAACTCATTTCATTAATATGAATCACAAAAAACTCATTTGATTAAAATTCAATGAAGCAAAACTCATTTGATTAATATTACACAAAACTCATTTGATTAAAATACAGTCATACAAAACTCATTTGATTAATATCATTCACACAAAGCTCCTTTGATTGAAATACAGTCACACAAAACTCATTTGATTAATATCACAAAAAACTCATTTGATTAAAATACAGTCACACAAAACTCATTTCTTTAATATCAATCACACAAAACTCATTTGATTAAAATACATTCACACAAAACACATTTGATTAATATCAATCACAGAAATCTCATTTGCTTAAAATATAGTCAGACAAAACTCATTTGATTAATATTAATCACACAAAACTCATTTGATTAAAATACATTCACACAAAACACATTTGATTAATATCAATCACAAAAAGCTCATTTGATTAAAATACGGTCAGAGAAAAATCATTTGATTAATATCAATCACACAAAACTCATTTCATTAAAATATAGTCTGAGAAAACTCATTTGATTAATATCAATCACACAAACCTCATTTGATGAAAAAAACAGTCACACAAAACTCATTTGATTAATATCAATCACAAAAAACTCATTTGATTGAAAGGCAGTCACACAAAACTCATTTGATTAATATCACACAAAACTCATTTGATTAAAATACAGTCACGCAAAACTCATTTGATTAATATCAATCAGAAAAAACTCATTTCATTAAAATGCAATGACGCAAAACTCATTTGATTAATATTACACAAAACTCATTTGATTAAAATACAGTCCCACAAAACTCATTGGATTAATATCATTCACACAAAGCTCATTTGATAGAAATACAGTCACACAAAACTCATTTCATTAATATCACACAAAAACTCATTTGATTGAAATACAGTCACACAAAACTCATTTCTTTAATATCAATCACACAAAACTCATTTGATTAAAATACATTCACACGAAACACATTTGATTAATATCAATCACACAAAACTCATGTGATTAAAATACAGTCACAAAAAACTCATTTGATTAATATCAATCACACAAAACTCATTTGATTAAAATATAGTCGGACAAAACTCATTTGATCAATATCAATCACACAAAACTCATTTGATTAAAATACATTCACACAAAACACATTTGATTAATATTAATCACACACTCATTTGATTATAATAATGTCAGAAAAAACTCATTTGATTAATATCAATCACACAAAACTCATTTCATTAATATCAATCACAAAAAACTCGTTTGATTAAAATGCAGTTACACACAACTCATTTGATTAATATCACAAAAAACTCAGTTGATTAAAATAGTCACGCAAAACTCATTTGATTAATATCAATCACAAAAAAGTCATTTGATTAAAATGCAATGACACAAAACTCATTTGATTAATTTTCAAAAAAAACTCATTTGATTAAAATACGTCACACAAAACTCGTTTGATTAATATCAATCACAAAAAAACTCATTTGATAAAAATGCAGTTACAAAAAACTCATTTGATTAACACACACAAAACAAATTTGATTGAAATGCAGTCACACAAAACTCATCTAATTAATATCAATCACAAGAAACTCATTTGATTAAAATGCACTCACACAAAACCATTTAATAATATCACACAAAACTTCATTTGATTAAATACAATAACAAAAAACCATTTCATTAATTTTCAATCACAAAAAACTCATTTGTTAAAATGCAATAAAGCAAACTCATTTATTAATATTACACCAAAACTCATTTGATTAAAATAGCACACAAAAACTCATTTGTTTAATATCATTCAAACAAAGCTCCATTATTGAATACATCAAAAACAAAACTCATTTGATTAATATCAAAAGAAAACTCATTTGATTAATATCATTCAACAAAGCTCATTTGATTAAAATTACAGTCACACAAAAACTCATTCCCCTCTTTAAAAAAAATCAATAAAAACTACAAAACTCATTTGATTAAAATACATTCACACAAAACACATTTGATTAATATCAATCACGAAAACTCATTTGATTAAAATATAGTCAGACAAAACTCATTTGATTAATTTTAAATCACAACAAAACTCATTTGATTAAAATACATTCACAAAAACACATTTGATTAATACAATCACAAAAAACTCATTGATTTAAAATACAGTCAGAGAAAACTCATTGATTAATATCAATCACACAAACTCATTTCATTAAAATATAGTCAGAAAAACTCATTTGATTAATATCAATCACACAAAACTCATTTGATGAAAAAAACAGTCACACAAAATCATTTGATTGATATCAATCACAAAAAACCTATTTGATTAAAATGCATCACAACAAAACTCATTTGATTAATATCACACAAAACTCATTTGAATAAAATAACAGTCACGCAAAACTCATTTGATAATATCAATCAGAAAAAACTCATTTATTAAAATGCAATGACGCAAAACTCATTTGATAATTAATATTACACAAAACTCATTTGATTAAAATACAGTCCCACAAACTCATTTGATTAATATCATTCACACAAAGCTCATTTGATAGAAATACAGTCACACAAAACTCATTTCATTAATATCACACAAACCTCATTTGATTAAATACAGTCACACAAAACTCATTTCTTTAATATCAATCACACAAAACTCATTTGATCAAAATACATTCACACGAAACACATTTGATTAATATCAATCACACAAAACTCATGTGATTAAAATACAGTCACAAAAAACTCATTTGATTAATATCAATCACACAAAACTCATTTGATTAAAATATAGTCGGACAAAACTCATTTGATCATATCAATTCACACAAAACTCCTTTGATTAAAATACAATCACACAAAACATATTTGATTAATATTAATCACACAAAACTCATTTGATTATAATACAGTCAGGAAAACTCATTTCATTAATATCAATCACACACAATCTCATTTCATTAATATCAATCACAAAAAACTCTTTCATTAAAATGCAGTTACACAACTCATTTGATTAATATCACAAAAAAACTCAGTTGATTAAAATAGTCACGCAAACTCATTTCATTAATATCAATCACAAAAAACTCATTTGATTAAAATGCAATGACACAAAACTCATTTGATTAATATTCAACAAAACTCATTTGATTAAAATACAGTCACACGAAAACTCATTTGATTAATATCAAACACAAAAAACTCATTTGATCAAAATGCAGTTACAAAAAACTCATTTGATTAACACCACACAAAACTAATTTGATTAAAATGCAGTCACACAAAACTCATCTGATTAATATCAATCACAAAAACTCATTTGATTAAAATGCACTCACACAAAACTCATTTAATTAATATCACACAAAACTCATTGATTAAAATATACAGTAACAAAAAAACTCATTTCATTAATATGAATCACAAAAAACTCATTTGATTAAAATTCAATGAAGCAAAAACTCATTTGATTAATATTACACAAAACTCATTTGATTAAAATAAAGTCTACAAAACTCATTTGATTAATATCATTCACACAAAGCTCATTTGATTGAAATACAGTCACACAAAACTCATTTGATTAATATCACAACAAAACTCATTGATTAAAATACAGTCACACAAAACTCATTTCATTAAATATCAATCAAAAAAAACTCTTTTGATTAAAATACATTCACAACAAAACACATTTGTTTAAATATCAATCACAAAATCTTTTTTGCTTAAAATATAGTAAGACAAAACTCATTTGTTAAAATTATCACAAAAAAACTATTGTTTTAAAATACTTTCCCAAAAAAACCATTTTTTAAAAAATCAAAAAAAACCTTTTGATTAAAAAACGCAAGAAAAACATTTGATTAAATCAATCACACAAAACCTTTATTAAAATATAGTCGAAAAAAACCTTTTGATTAAATCAAATCACAAAAACCCATTTGATAAAAAAAAAACGTCACAAAAAAACTCTTTTGATTAATTCAATCACAAAAAACTCATTTGATGAAGGCAGTCAAAACAAAACTCATTTAAATTAATATCACACAAAACTCATTTGATTGAAATACAGTCACCCCAAAACTCATTTGATTAATATTCACAACAAAACTCATTTGATTAAAAAAAGTCAAAACAAAAACTCATTTTAATATCAATCACACAAAACTCATTTGATTAAAATACATTCACAAAAAACACATTTGATAATATCATCACAAAATTTTATTTTTAAAATAGTCAGACAAACTCATTTGATTAATATTAATCCCCAAAAACCCTCTTTTGGATTAAAAAAATTCACAAAAACACATTTGATTAATATCAACCCAAAAAAAACTCATTTGTTTAAAAATACAGTCAAAAAACTCATTTGATTAATATCAATACACAAAAACCATTTCATTAAAAAAATATCAGAGAAAACTCTTTATTAATTCAATCACACAAAACTCATTTATAAAAAAAAAACAGCCCACAAAACCTTTTCATTAATTCAACAAAAAAAAACCCTCATTGATAAACAGTCCACAAAAACTCATTTGATTAATATCACACAAAACTCATTTGATTAAAATAACAGTCCCGCAAAACTCATTTGATTAATATCAATCAGAAAAAACTCATTTTTTAAAAGAAGAGCAAAACTCATTTGATTAATATAACACAAAACTCATTTGATTAAAATACAGTCCCAAAAACTCATTGATTAAATCTTTCACACAAAGCTCATTTGATAGAAAACATCAAAAAAAACCATTTATTAATATCATTCAAAAAAAATTTTTTGTTTGAAAAACATCACACAAACTCATTTTTAAATCCACACAAAACCATTTGATTAAAAACATTCACACAAAACACCATTTGATTATATCAAGTCCAACAAAACTCATTTGATTAAAATCATTCACACAAACTCATTTGATTAATATACAATCACAAAAACTCATTTGATTAAAATATAGTCAGACAAAACTCATTGATATATAATCACACAAAGCTCATTTGATTGAAATACATCACACAAAACTCATTTGATTAATATCACACAAAACTCATTTGATTAATATCACACAAAACTCATTGATTAAATACAGTAAACAAAAATCATTTCTTTAATATCAATCACAAAAAAACTCATTGATTAAAATACATTCACACACAAACACATTTGATTAATTTTCAATAAAAATCATTTGTTAAAATAATCAACAAAACTCTTTGATTAAAAATAATCACAAAAAACTCTTTTGGGATAAAATCATTCCCCAAAATACATTTGATTAAACCAACACAAAACTAATTTGATTAAAATCAGTCAAAAAACTCATTTGATTAATATCAATCACAAAAACTCATTTATTAAAATTATCAAAAAATCATTTAATTAATACAACCCCACAAAACTCATTTGATTAAAATACAGTAACAAAAAACTCATTTCATTAATATCAATCACAAAAAACTCATTTGATTAAAATGCAATAAAGCAAAACTCATTTGATTAATATTACACAAAACTCATTTGATTAAAATACAGTCACACAAAACTCATTTGATTAATATCATTCAAACAAAGCTCATTTGATTGAAATACAGTCACACAAAACTCATTTGATTAATATCACACAAAAAACTCATTTGATTAAAAAACAGTCACAACAAAACTCATTTCTTTAATATCAATCACACAAAACTCATTTGATTAAAATACATTCACACAAAACACATTTGATTAATATCAATCACAAAAACTCATTTGATTAAAATATAGACAGACAAAACTCATTTGATTAATATTAATCACACAAAACTCATTTGATTAAAATGCGATGACACAAAACTCATTTGATTAATATTCAATAAAACTCATTTGATTAAAATACAGTCACACAAAACTCGTTTGATTAATATCAATCACAAAAAAATCATTTGATCAAACTGCAGTTACAAAAATTCATTTGATTAACACCACACAAAACAAATTTTGATTAAAATGCAGTCACACAAAATCATTAAAATAATATCAATCAAAAAAAATCTTTGTTAAAAATGCACTCACACAAAACCCTTTTAAATAATATACACAAAATCATTTGATTAAAATACAGTAACAAAAACTCTTTTCTTTAATATCATTAAAAACAAAACTCATTTGTTTAAAAATCAATAAAGCAAAAACCTTTTGTTTAAATTTTTCACAAAACTCATTTGATTAAAATACAGAAACACAAAACCATTGATTAAACATTCAAAAAAACCCTTTATTGAAAACGTCCACAAAACTCTTTGATTAATACACAAAAAACCATTTGTTTAAAAACATCACACAAACCCCATTTCTTTAATAAATCCCCAAAAACCTTTTTTTTAAAAATTTCATTCAACAAAACACATTTTTTATTCAATAAAACTCATTTGTTAAAATACAGTCACACAAAACTTTTTTTATTAATACATCAAAAAAAACCTTTTGATCAAACTGCTTAAAAAAAAATTTCATTTTTTTAACACCACACAAAAAATTTTTGATTAAAAGCAGTCACACAAAACCATTGATTAATATAATCACAAAAAACTATTTGTTTAAAATGCACTCACACAAAAGTCATTTAATTAATAACACAAAACTCATTTGATTAAAATCCCGAACAAAAAAATCTTTCATAATTAAATCACAAAAAACTCATTGATTAAAATCAAAAAAGAAAAACTCTTTTGATTAATATTACCAAAACGCTTTTGTTTAAAATACAGCCCACACAAAAACATTTGATTAATATCATTAAAACAAAACCATTTGATTAAAATACAGTCACACAAAACTCATTTGTTAATATCACACAAACCATTTGATTAAAAAAATCACACAAACCATTTCTTTTATATCAATCACACAAAACTCATTTGATTAAAATACATTCCAACAAAACCATTTGATTAATACAACACGAAAACTCATTTGATTAAAATTAGTCAGAAAAAACCATTTGTTTAAAATTTTAAATCACAAAAAAAAACTCATTGTTTAAATGAAAAGCCCAAAAAAACTCATTTGATTAATTTTCAAAAAAACCTTTGATAAAATACATACACAAAACTCGTTTGTTAAAAATCACAAAAAATCATTTATCAAACTGCAGTTACAAAAAATTCATTTTTTAAAACCACACAAAATTTTAATTTATTAAATCATCACACAAAATCATAGATTAATATCATCACAAAAAACTTTTTGATTAAAAGGGCACTCACACAAAATCATTTTAAATAAACACCCCAAACCCCATTTGTTTAAAATACAGTAAAAAAACCCTTTCATTAATATCAATCACAAAACCTCATTTGATTAATGCAATAAAGCAAAATCTTTTGATAAATTACAAAAAAACCATTGATTAAAATACAGTACACAAAACCATTTGTTTTAATACTTTAAAACAAAGCTCATTTGATTGAAAACAGTCCACAACTAAATTTGATTAAACACAAAAAAATCATTTGATTAAAAAACAGTAAAAAAATCATTTTTTTAAATACTCAAAAACAAAACTCATTTGATTAAATACATTCCCCCCAAAAAACACATTTGTTTAAATTTTTCAATAAAACCATTTTTTTAAAATACAGTCACAAAAAACTCGTTTATAATATCAATCCAAAAAATCATTTGTCAAAGCAGTTACAAAAAATTTCATTTATTAAACCACAAAAAAACAAATTTGTTTAAAAATGCAGTCACACAAAACTCATCTGTTTAATATAATCAAAAAAAAACTCTTTTTGTTTAAAATGCACTCAACAAAATTTTTAATTTAAATACACACAAAACTCATTTAAAAAAATCATAACAAAAAATCATTTCTTTAAAATAATCACAAAAAACCATTTGATTAAAATGCAATAAAGCAAAACTCTTTTAAAAATTTTCCCACAAAACTCATTTGTTTAAAAATACAGCACAAAAAACTCATTTTGATTAAATCTTTAAAACAAAGCCATTGATTGAATACGTCACACAAAACTCATTTTTTAATTCACACAAAACTCATTTGATTAAAAAACATAAAAAAAACTCCTTTTTTAAATTTTCAATAAACCAAAACTCATTTGTTTAAAAAATACTTCACACAAAAAAATTTTGATTAATATAAATCAAAAAAACTCATTTATTAAAATATAGTCAACAAACTCATTTGTTTAAATTTTTAAAATCACACAAAACTCATTGAAAAAAATGCAATGACACAAAATCATTTGTTAATATTCAAAAAACTCATTTGATTAAAATACATCCACAAAAATCGTTTGTTTAAAAACAATCACAAAAAACCCATTTGATAAAAACTGCAGTTAAAAAAAATTCATTTGATTAAAACCC
>NW_027264286.1:0-26934 GCF_036320965.1 Panulirus ornatus | reverse complement strand
TATATATATATATATATATATATATATATATATATATATATATATATATATATATATATATATATATATATATATATATATATATATATATATATATATATATATATATATATATATATATATATATATATATATATATATATATATATATATATATATATATATATATATATATATATATATATATATATATATATATATATATATATATATATATATATATTTATATATATATATATATATATATATATATATATATATATATATATATATATATATATATATATATATATATATATATATATATATATATATATATATAGAGAGAGAGAGAGAGAGAGAGAGAGAGAGAGAGAGAGAGTGAATAGAGTGAATTGGAGCGATGTGGTATACCGGGGTTGACGTGCTGTCAGTGCATTGAATCAAGGCATGTGAAGCGTCATGGAAAGCTGTGTAGGTATGTATATTTGCGTGTGTGGACGTATGTATATACATGTGTGTGGGGGTGGGTTGGGCCATTTCTTTCGTCTGTTTCCTTGCGCTACCTCGCAAACGCGGGAAACAGCGACAAAGCAAAAAAAAAAAAAAAGGAAAAATATATATATGTATATATGTATATATATATATATATATATATATATATATATATATATATATATATATATATATATATATATATATATATATATATATATATATATATATATATATATATATATATATATATATATATATATATATATATGATTTGATAAGGCATATGATAGAGTTGATAGAGTTGCTCTGTGGAAGGTATTAAGAATATATGGTGTGGGAGGCAAGTTGTTAGAAGCAGTGAAAAGTTTTTGTCGAGGATGTAAGGCATGTGTACGTGTAGGAAGAGAGGAAAGTGATTGGTTCTCAGTGAATGTAGGTTTGCGGCAGGATTATGTGATGTCTCCATGGTTGTTTAATTTGTTTATGGATGAGGTTGTTAGGGAGGTGAATGGAAGAGTTTTGGAAAGAAGGGCAAGTATTAAGTCTGTTTGGGATGAGAGAGCTTGGGAAGTGAGTCAGTTGTTGTTCGCAGATGATACAGCACTGGTGGCTGATTCATATGAAAAACTGAAGAAGGTGGTGACTGAGTTTGGTAAAGTGTGTGAAAGAAGAAAGTTAAGAGTAAATGTGAATAAGAGCAAGGCTAATAGGTACAGTAGGGTTGAGGGTCAAGTCAATTGGGAGGTAAGTTTGAATGGAGAAAAACTGGAGGAAGTAAAGTGTTTTAGATATCTGGGAGTGGATCTGGCAGCGGATGGAACCATGGAAGCCGAAGTGGATCATAGGGTGGGGGAGTGGGCGAAAATTCTGGGAGCCTTGAAGAATGTGTGGAAGTCGACAACATTATCTCGGAAAGCAAAAATGGGTATGTTTGAAGGAATAATGGTATCAACAATGTTGTATGGTTGCGAGGCGTTGGCTATGGATAGAGTTGTGCGCAGGAGGATGGATGTGCTGGAAATGAGATGTTTGAGGACAATGTGTGGTGTGAGGTGGTTTGATCGAGTAAGTAACGTAAGGGTAAGAGAGATGTGTGGAAATAAAAAGAGCGTGGTTGAGAGAGCAGAAGAGGGTGTTTTGAAATGATTTGGGTACATGGAGAGAATGAGTGAGGAAAGATTGACCAAGAGGATATATGTGTCGGAGGTGGAGGGAACGAGAAGTGGGAGACCAAATTGGAGGTGGAAAGATGGAGTGAAAAAGATTTTGTGTGATCGGGTCCTGAACATGCAGGAGGGTGAGAGGAGGACAAGGAATATAGTGAATTGGATCGATATGGTATACCGGGGATGACGTGCTGTCAGTGGGTTGAATCAGGGCATTTGAAGCGTCTGGGGTAAACCATGGAAAGCTGTGTAGGTATGTATATTTGCGTGTGTGGACGTATGTATATTCATGTGTATGGGGGTGGTTTGGTCCATTTCTCTCGTCTGTTTCCTTGCGGTATCTCGCAAACGCGGGAGACAGCGACAAAGCAAAATATATATATATATATATATATATATATTTATATATATATATATATATATATATATATATATATATTTATTATTTATTTTGCTTTGTCGCTGTCTCCCGCGTTTGCGAGGTAGCCTAAGGAAACAGACGAAAGAAATGGGCCAACCCACCCCTTGGGGACAGAGAAGAAAGAATATTTCACACGCATTCCTCACATGTCGTAGGAGGCGACTAAAGCTGACGGGAGCGGGAGTTTTGGAAATCTCCCCTCCTTGTATTTTAACTTTCTAAAAGGGGGAACAGAACGAGTCACGCGCGGAGTGCTCATCCGCAACGAATGCTCAGATTGGGATATCTAAATGTGTGTAGATGTAACCAAGATGAGAAAAAAGGAGAGATAGGTAGTATTTTTGAGGAAAGGAACCAGGATGTTTTGGCTCTGAGTGAAACGAAGCTCAAGAGTAAAGGGGAAGAGTAGTTTTGGAATGTCTTAGGAGTACAGTCAGGGGCTAGTGAGAGGACGAAAGCAAGGGAGGGAGTAGCACTACTCCAGAAAGAGGAGTGGTGGGAGTATGTGATAGAGTGTAAGAAAGTATACTCTAGGTTGATTTTCGTAAAAATGAAAGTGGATGAGAGAAATGGGTGATTATTGGTGCACATACACCTGGGCATGCGAAGAAAGATTATGAGAGGCAAGTGTTTTGGGAGCAGTTGAGTGAGTGTGCTACTACTTTTGATGCACGAGACCGTGTTATAGTGGTGGGTGATTTGAATGCAAAAATGAGTAATGTGGCAGTTGAGAGAATAATTCGTATACATGGGATGTTCAGTGTTGTAAATGGAAATTGTGAAAAGCTAATAGATTTATGTGCTGAAAATGGACTGGTGATTCGGAATCCCTAGTATAAAAACAGAAATATATAAAAGTATACTTATGTAAGTAGGAGAGATTGCCAGAGAGCGTTATTGGATTAAGTGTTAATTGATCGGCGCGCGAAAGAGACTTTTGGATGTTAATGTGCTGAAAGGTGCAACTGGAGGGGTGTCTGATCATTATCTTTTGGAGACGAAAGCGAAGATTTGAAGAGGTATTCAGAAAAGAAGAGAGAATGTTGGGGTAAAGAGAGTGATGAGAGTAAGTGAGCTTGGGAAGGAGATTCGTGTGAGGAAGAACCAGGAGAGACTGAGTACAGAATGGAAAAAGGTGAGAACAAAGGACGTAAGGGGAATGGGTGAGGAATGGGATGTATTTAGGGAAGCAATGATTGCCTGCGCAAAAGATGCATTTTGTATGAGAAGCGTGGGAGGTGGGCAGATTGGAAAGGGTAGTGAGTTTTGGGATGAAGAAGTAAGATTATTAATGAAAGAGAAGCGAGAGGTATTTGGATGATTGTTGCAGGGAATTATGCAAATGACTAGGAGATGTATAAAAGAAAGAGGCAAGAGGTCAAGAGAAAGGTGCAAGAGGCGAGAAAAAGAGTCTTAATGAGAGTTGGGGTGAGTGAGTATCATGGAATTTAAGGGAGAATAAAAAGATGTTTTGGAAGGAGGTACATAATGTGCGTAAGACAAGGGAACAAATGGGAACTTCAATGATTGGAGCTAATGGGGAGGTTACAACAAGTACTGGTGATGTGGGATGGAGATGGAGTGAGTATTTTGAAAGTTTGTTGAAAGTGTTTGATGATAAAGTGACAGATATAATGTGTTTTGGACGAGGTTGTATGCAAAGTGAGAGGGATAGGGAGAGTGATTTGGGGAACAGAGAAGAGGTACTATAAGCCTAGCGGAAGATGAAAGACGGGAAGGCAGCGGGTTTGGATGGTATTGCAGTGGAATTTATTTAAAAAGGGGGTGACTGTATTGATGACTGGTTGGTAAGATAATCTAATGTATGTATGACTCATTGCGAGGTGCCTAAGGAATGGCGGAATGCTTGCATAGTGCCACGGTACAAAGGCAAAGGGGATAAAAGTGAGTGCTCAAATTACGGAGGTATAAGTTGTTGAGTATTCCTGGGAAATTATATGGGACGGTATTTATTGAGAGGGTAAAGGCATATGCAAAGCATCAGATTGGGGAAGAGCAGTGTGGCTTCAGAAGTGGTAGAGGATGTGTGGATCAGGTGTTTGCTTTGAAGAATGTACGTGAGAAATACTTAGAAAAGCAAATGGATTTGTATATAGCATTTATGGATCTGGAAAAGGCATATGATAGAGTTGATAGAGATGCTCTGTGGAAGGTATTAAGAATATATGGTGTGAGAGGCAAGTTGTTAGAAGCAGTGAAAAGTTTTTATAGAGGATGTAATGCATGTGTCCGTGTAGTAAGAGAGGAAAGTGATTGGTTCTCAATGAATGTTGGTTTGCGGCAGGGGTGCGTGATGTCTCCATGGTTGTTTAATATGTTTATGGATGGGGTTGTTAGGGAGGTGAATGCAAGAGTTCTTAAAGAGGGACAAGTCTGTTGTGGATGAGAGTCATGGAAGTGAGTCAGTTGTTGTTTGCTGATGATACAGCTCTAGTGGCTGATTCGGGTGAGAAACTGCAAAAGCTGGTGACTGTGTTTAGTAAAGTGTGTGAAAGAATAAAGCTGAGAATAAATGTGAATAAGAGCAAAGTTATTAGGTACAGTAGGATTGAGGGACAGGTCGACTGGGAGGTAAGTTTTAATGGAGAAAAACTGGAGAAAGTGGTGTTTTACATATCTGGGATTTTATTTGGCAGCGGATGGAACCATGGAAGCTGAAGTGAATCATAGGGTGGGTGAGGAGGCTAGAGTTCTGGGAGCGTTGAAGAATGTGTGGAAGTCGAGAACGTTATCTTGGAAAGCATAAATGGATATGTTTGAAGGAATAGTGGTTCCAAAAATGATATATGGTTGCAAAGCGTGGGCTTTAGATAAAGTTGTGCGTAGTAGGGTGGATGTGCTGGAAATGAGATTTTTGAATACAATATGTGGTGTGAGGTGGTTTGATCGAGTAGTTAATGAAAGGGTAAGAGAGATGTTTGGTGTTAAAAAGGGGGTGGTGAGGGAGCAGAAGAGGATGTTTTGAAATGTTTTGGTCACGTGGAGAGAATGAGTGAGGAAAGATTGACCAAGATGATATATGTATCAGAGTTGGAAGATAGGAGGAGAAGTAGTAGACCAAATTGGAGGTGGAAAGATGGAGTTAAAAAGATTTTGAGTGATCGGGGCCTGAACATGCAGGAGGGTTAAAGGCGTGGAAAGACTGGAGTGAATTGTAACAATGTGGTATACCGGGGTCGACTTGCTGTCAATAGATTGAACCAGGGTATGCGAAGAGTCTGAGGTAAACCATCGAAAATTCTGTGGGGCCTGGATGTGGAGAAGGAGCTGTTGTTTCGTTGCATTATACATGACAGGTAGAAACTGAATGTGAACGAATGTTGCCTTTTTTATCTGTCCTTACTGGTACCTCGCGCTCATGCGGGGGGAGGGGTTGTTATTTCATTTGTGGCGGGGTAGGACCGAGAATGAATATATATATATATATATATATATATATATATATATATATATATATATATATATATATATATATTTTTTTTTTTTTCTCTTTTTTTTTTATACTTTGTCGCTGTCTCTCACGTTTGCGAGGTAGCGCAAGGAAACAGACGAAAGAAATGGCCCAACCCCCCCCCTCCCATACACATGCATATACATACGTCCACACACGCAAACATACACACCTACACAGCTTTCCATGGTTTACCCCAGACGCTTCACATGCCTTGATTCAATCAACTGACAGCACGTCAACCCCGGTATACCACATCGCTCCAATTCACTCTATTCCTTGCCCTCCTTTCACCCTCCTGCATGTTCAGGCCCCGATCACACAAAATCTTTTTCACTCCATCTTTCCACCTCCAATTTGGTCTCCCTCTTCTCCTCGTTCCCTCCACCTCCGACACATATATCCTCTTGGTCAATCTTTCCTCACTCATTCTCTCCATGTGCCCAAACCACTTCAAAACACCCTCTTCTGCTCTCTCAACCACGCTCTTTTCATTTCAACACATCTCTCTTACCCTTACGTTACTCACTCGATCAAACCACCTCACACCACACATTGTCCTCAAACATCTCATTTCCAGCACATCCATCCTCTTGCGCACAACTCTATCCATAGCCTACGCCTCGCAACCATACAACATTGTTGGAACCACTATTCCTTCAAACATACCCATTTTTGCTTTCCGAGATAATGTTCTCGACTTCCACACATTCTTCAAGGCCCCAGAATTTTCGCCCCCTCCCCCACCCTATGATCCACTTCCGCTTCCATGGTTCCATCCGCTGCCAGATCCACTCCCAGATATCTAAAACACTTCACTTCCTCCAGTTTTTCTCCATTCAAACTCACCTCCCAATTGACTTGAACCTCAACCCTACTGTACCTAATAACCTTGCTCTTATTCACATTTACTCTTAACTTTCTTCTTCCACACACTTTACCAAACTCAGTCACCAGCTTCTGCAGTTTCTCACATGAATCAGCCACCAGCGCTGTGTCATCAGCGAACAACAACTGACTCACTTCCCAAGCTCTCTCATCCCCAATAGACTTCATACTTGCCCCTCTTTCCAAAACTCTTGCATTCACCTCCCTAACAACCCCATCCATAACCCCATCACTTTCCTCTCTTCCTACAGGTACACATGCCTTACAACCTCGATAAAAACTTTTCACTGCTTCTAACAACTTGCCTCCCACACCATATATTCTTAATACCATCCACAGAGCATCTCTATCAACTCTATCATATGCCTTCTCCAGATCCATAAATGCTACATACGAATCCATTTGCTTTTCTAAGTATTTCTCACATACATTCTTCAAAGCAAACACCTGATCCACACATCCTCTACCACTTCTGAAACCACACTGCTCTTCCCCAATCTGATGCTCTGTACATGCCTTCACCCTCTCAATCAATACCCTCCCATATAATTTACCAGGAATACTCAACAAACTTATACCTCTCTGATTTGAGCACTCACTCTTATCCCCTTTGCCTTTGTACAATGGCACTATGCACGCATTCCGCCAATCCTCAGGCACCTCACCATGAGTCATACATACATTAAATAACCTTACCAACCAGTCAACAATACAGTCACCCCCTTTTTTTTATAAATTCCACTGCAATACCATCCAAACCTGCTGCCTTGCCGGCTTTCATCTTCCGCAAAGCTTTTACTACCTCTTCTCTGTTTACCAAATCATTTTCCTAACCCTCGCACTTTGCACACCACCTCGACCAAAACACCCTATATCTGCCACTCTATCATCAAACACATTCAACAAACCTTCAAAATACTCACTCCATCTCCTTCTCACATCACCACTACTTGTTATCACCTCCCCATTTGCGCCCTTCACTGAAGTTCCCATTTGCTCCCTTGTCTTACGCACTTTATTTACCTCCTTCCAGAACATCTTTTTATTCTCCCTAAAATTTAATGATACTCTCTCACCCCAACTCTCATTTGCCCTTTTTTTTTCACCTCTTGCACCTTTCTCTTGACCTCCTGTCTCTTTCTTTTATACGTCTCCCACTCAATTTCATTTTTTCCCTGCAAAAATCGTCCAAATGCCTCTCTCTTCTCTTTCACTAATACTCTTACTTCTTCATCCCACCACTCACTACCCTTTCTAATCAACCCACCTCCCACTCTTCTCATGCCACAAGCATCTTTTGCGCAATCCATCACTGATTCCCTAAATACATCCCATTTCTCCCCCACTCCCCTTACTTCCATTGTTCTCACCTTTTTCCATTCTGTACTCAGTCTCTCCTGGTACTTCCTCACACAAGTCTCCTTCCCAAGCTCACTTACTCTCACCACCCTCTTCACCCCAACATTCACTCTTCTTTTCTGAAAACCCATACAAATCTTCACCTTTGCCTCCACAAGATAATGATCAGACATCCCTCCAGTTGTACCTCTCAGCACATTAACATCCAAAAGTCTCTCTTTCGCGCGCCTGTCAATTAACACGTAATCCAATAACGCTCTCTGGCCATCTCTCCTACTTACATAAGTATACTTATGTGTATCTCGCTTTTTAAACCAGGTATTCCCAATCATCAGTCCTTTTTCAGCACATAAATCTACAAGCTCTTCACCATTTCCATTTACAACTCTGAACACCCCATGTATACCAATTATTCCCTCAACTGCCACATTACTCACCTTTGCATTCAAATCACCCAACACTATAACCCGGTCTCGTGCATCAAAACTACTAACACGATATATATATACATATATATATATATATATATATATATATATATATATATATATATATATATATATATATATATATATATATATATATATATATATATATATATATATATATATATATGTATATATATATATATATCGTGAGACGAAGGGTATTCGAGTACTTAGTATTTCGAATAGTTGTTTCCTATTATACAGTCCCTTAGCCTAGCGCTTACATGCCTGCCTCTTGCACAAGGGGTCCCAGGTTCGATCCTGGCTGATGGAGCTATGTATGTTCTATGAAGGTGCGCGTTCATATACTCTTTATTCGTATTCATATAACTCCGCGTTGTACAGTCAGGTTCGGTAAAACGCTATCAGCTGGCTATGTGTGATGTTCGGAGACAAGCGATAGACGCCGTTGCTCACCATTGTGAGACGAAGGGTATTCGAGTACTTAGTATTTCGAATAGTTGTTTCCTATTATACAGTCCCTTAGCCTAGCGGTTAGCATGCCTGCCTCTTGCACAAGAGGTCCCAGGTTCGATCCTGGCTGATGGAGCTATGTATGTTCTATGAAGGTGCGCGTTCATATACACTTTATTCGTATTCATATAACTCCGCGTTGTACAGTCAGGTTCGGTAAAACGCTATCAGCTGGCTATGTGTTCTGTTCGGAAACAACCGATAGACCCCGTTGCTCACCATTGTGAGACGAAGGGTATTCGAATACTTAGTATTTCGAATAGTTGTTTCCTATTATACAGTCCCTTAGCCTAGCGGTTAGCATGCCTGCCTCTTGCACAATGGGTCCCAGGTTCGATCCTGGCTGATGGAGCTTTGTATGTTCTATGATATATATATATATATATATATATATATATATATATATATATATGGTTAAATTGATGAGAACTACTATTGACGTTTGTGTAAATAAATTATACATTTCCCTTTTCCATAGCCAGAGGTTGAACCATTATGTGACATTCATTTTTTCATTTCATTTCAAGCTAGAAGTTTCAGTTTTCTAAAGTATTTCTTACATTTTCATATGTATATATATGTATATGTGTGTGTGTGTGTTTATATGTGCGTATGTATGTGTATGTATATATATATATATATATATATATATATATATATATATATATATATATATATATATATATATATATACATTTTTTTTTTTTTTTAAAACTATTCTCCATTTCCCGCGTTAGCGAGGTAGCGTTAAGAACAGAGGACTGGGCCTTAGAGGGAATATCCTCACCTGGCCCCCTTCTCTGTTCCTTCTTTTTTGGAAAAGAAAAAAAAAAAAAAAAAAAAAACGAGAGGGGAGGATTTCCAGCCCCCCGCTCCCTTCCCTTTTAGTCGCCTTCTACGACACGCAGGGAATACGTGGGAAGTATTCTTTCTCCCCTATCCCCAGGGATATATATATATATATATATATATATATATATATATATATATATATATATATATATATATATATAATCCCTGGGGATAGGGGTGAAAGAATACTTCCTACGCATTCCTCGCGGGTCGTAGAAGGCGACTTGAGGGGACGGGAGCGGGGAGCCAGAAATCCTCCCCTCCTTGTATTTTTTAACTTTCTAAAATGGGAAACAGAAGGAGTTACGCGGGGAGTGCTCATCCTCCTCGAATGCTCAGACTGGGGTGTCTAAATGTGTGTGAAAAAAAGAGAGATAGGTAGTATGTTTGAGGAAAGGAACCTGGATGTTTTGGCTCTTAGTGAAACGAAGATCAAGGTTAAAGGGGAAGAGTGGTTTGGGAATGTCTTGGGAGTAAAGTCAGGGGTTAGTGAGAGGACAAGAGCAAGGGAAGGAGTAGCAGTACTCCTGAAACAGGAGTTGTGGGAGTATCTGATAGAATGTAAGAAAGTAAATTCTCGATTAATATGGGTAAAACTGAAAGTTGATGGAGAGAGATGGGTGATTATTGGTGAATATGCACCTGGGCATGAGAAGAAAGATCATGAGAGGCAAGTGTTTTGGGAGCAGCTGAATGAGTGTGTCAGTGGTTTTGATGCACGATACCGGGTTATAGAGATTGGTGATTTAAATGCAAAGGTGAGTAATGTGACAGTTGAGGGAATAATTGGTATATATGGGGTGCTCAGTGTTGTGAATGGAAATGGTGAAGAGCTTGTAGATTTATGTGCTGAAAAAGGACTGGTGATTGGGAATACCTGGTTTAAAAAGCGAGATATACATAAGTTAATGTATGTAAGTAGGAGAGATGGCCAGAGAGCGTTATTGGATTACGTGTTAATTGACATGCTCGCGAAAGAGAGACTTTAGGATGTTAATGTGCTGAGAGGTGCAACTGGAGGGATGTCTGATCATTATCTTGTGGAGGCTAAGGTGAAGATTTGTATGGGTTTTCAGAAAAGAAGAGTGAATGTTGGGGTGAAGAGGGTGGTGAGAGTAAGTGAGCTTGGGAAGGAGACTTGTGAGTGGAAGTACCAGGAGAGACTGAGCACAGAATGGAAAAAGGTGAGAACAATGGAAGTAAGGGGAGTGGGGGAGAAATGGGATGTATTTAGGGAATCAGTGATGGATTGCGCACAAGATGCTTGTGGCATGAGAAGAGTGGGAGGTGGGTTGATTCGAAAGGGTAGTGAGTGGCGAGATGAAGAAGTAAGATTATTAGTGAAAGAGAAGAGTGAGGGATTTGGACGATTTTTGCAGGGAAAAAATGCAATTGAGAGGGAGATGTATAACGGAAAGAGACAGGAGGTCAAGAGAAAGGTGCAAGATGTGAAAAAGAGGGCAAATGAGAGTTGGGGTGAGAGAGTATCATTAAATTTTAGGGAGAATAAAAAGATGTTCTGGAAGGAGGTAAATAAAGTGCGTAAGACAAGGGAGCAAATGGGAACTTCAGTGAAGGGCGCAAATGCGGAGGTGATAACAAGTAGTGGTGATGTGAGAAGGAGATGGAGTGAGTATTTTGAAGGTTTGTTGAATGTGTTTGATGATAGAGTGGCAGATATAGGGTGTTTTGGTCGAGGTGGTGTGCAAAGTGAGAGGGTTAGGGAAAATGATTTGGTAAACAGAGAAGAGGTAGTAAAAGCTTTGCGGATGATGAAAGCCGGCAAGGCAGCAGGTTTGGATGGTATTGCAGTGGAATTTATAAAAAAAGGGTGTGACTGTATTATTGACTAGTTGGTAAGGTTATTTAATGTATGTATGACTGATGGTGAGGTGCCTGAGGATTGGCGGAATGCGTGCATAGTGCCATTGTACAAAGGCAAACGGGATAAGAGTGAGTGCTCAAATTACAGAGGTATAAGTTTGTTGAGTATTCCTGGTAAATTATATGGGAGGGTATTGATTGAGAGGGTGAAGGCATGTACTGAGCATCAGATTGGGGAAGAGCAGTGTGGTTTCCGAAGTGGTAGAGGATGTGTGGATCAGGTGTTTGCTTTGAAGAATGTATGTGAGAAATACTTAGAAAAGCAAATGGATTTGTATGTAGCATTTATGGATCTGGAGAAGGCATATGATAGAGTTGATAGAGATGCTCTGTGGAAGGTATTAAGAATATATGGTGTGGGAGGCAAGTTGTTAGAAGCAGTGAAAAGTTTTTATCGAGGATATAAGGCATGTGTACGTGTAGGAAGAGAGGAAAGTGATTGGTTCTCAGTGAATGTAGGTTTGCGGCAGGGGTGTGTGATGTCTCCATGGTTGTTTAATTTGTTTATGGATGGGGTTGTTAGGGAGGTGAATGCAAGAGTTTTGGAAAGAGGGGCAAGTATGAAGTCTGTTGTGGATGAGAGAGCTTGGGAAGTGAGTCAGTTGTTGTTCGCTGATGATACAGCGCTGATGGCTGATTCATGTGAGAAACTGCAAAAGCTGGTGACTGAGTTTGGTAAAGTGTGTGAAAGAAGAAAGTTAAGAGTAAATGTGAATAAGAGCAAGGTTATTAGGTACAGTAGGGTTGAGGGTCAAGTCAATTGGGATGTAAGTTTGAATGGAGAAAAACTGGAGGAAGTAAAGTGTTTTAGATATCTGGGAGTGGATCTGGCAGCGGATGGAACCATGGAAGCGGAAGTGGATCATAGGGTGGGGGAGGGGGCGAAAATCCTGGGAGCCTTGAAGAATGTGTGGAAGTCGAGAACATTATCTCGGAAAGCAAAAATGGGTATGTTTGACGGAATAGTGGTTCCAACAATGTTGTATGGTTGCGTGGCGTGGCTATGGATAGAGTTGTGCTCAGGAGGATGGATGTGCTGGAAATGAGAAGTTTGAGGACAATGTGTGGTGTGAGGTGTTTTGATCGAGTAAGTAACGTAAGGGTAAGAGAGATGTGTGGAAATAAAAAGGGCGTGGTTGAGATAGCAGAAGAGGGTGTTTTGAAATGGTTTGGGGCATGGAGAGAATGAGTGAGGAAAGATTGACCAAGAGGATATATATGTCGGAGGTGGAAGGAACGAGGAGAAGTGGGAGACCAAATTGGAGGTGGATAGATGGAGTGAAAAAGATTTTATGTGATCGGGGCCTGAACATGCAGGAGGGTGAAAGGAGGACAAGAAATAGAGTGAATTGGATCGATGTGTTATACCGGGGTTGACGTGATGTCAGTGGATTGAATCAGGGCATGTGAAGCGTCTAGGGTAAACCATGGAAAGTTGTGTAGGTATGTATATTTGCGTGTGTGAACGTATGAATATACATGTGCATGGGGGTGGGTTGGGCCATTTCTTTCGTCTGTTTCCTTGCGCTACCTCGGAAACGCGGGAGACAGCGACAAAGCAAAAAAAAGAAAAAAAAAATATACATATATATATATATATATATATATATATATATATATATATATATATATTATTTTTTTTTATTTTTTTTATTATACTTCAAAACTTATACCACTTCAAGACACCCGCTTCTGCTCTCTCAACCACGCTCTTTTTATTTCCACACATCTCTCTTACCCTTACGTTACTCACTCGATCAAACCACCTCACACCACACATTGTCCTCAAACATCTCATTTCCAGCCCATTCATCCTCCTGCGCACAACTCTATCCATAGCCCATGCCTCGCAACCATACAACATTGTTGGAACCACTATTCCTTCAAACATACCCATTTTTGCTTTCCGAGATAATGTTCTCGACTTCCACACATTCTTCAAGGCCCCCAGAATTTACGCCCCCTCCCCCACCCTATGATAGACTTCCGCTTCCATGGTTCCATCCGCTGCCAGATCCACTCCCAGATATCTAAAACACTTCACTTCCTCCAGTTTTTCTCCATTCAAACTCACCTCCCAATTGACTTGACCCTCAACCCTACTGTACCTAATAACCTTGCTCTTATTCACATTTACTCTTAACTTTCTTCTTCCACACACTTTACCAAACTCAGTCACCAGCTTCTGCAGTTTCTCACATGAATCAGCCACCAGCGCTGTATCATCAGCGAACAACAACTGACTCACTTCCCAAGCTCTCTCATCCCCAACAGACTTCATACTTGCCCCTCTTTCCAAAACTCTTGCATTTACCTCCCTAACAACCCCATCCATAAACAAATTAAACAACCATGGAGACATCACACACCCCTGCCGCAAACCTACATTCACTGAGAACCAATCACTATCCTCTCTTCCTACACGTACACATGCCTTACATCCTTCATAAAAACTTATATATATATATATATATATATATATATATATATATATATATATATATATATATATATATATATATATATATATATATATATATATATATTTTTTTTTTTTTTTTTTTTTAAGCCGCTGTGTCCTGCGTTTGCGAGGTAGCGCAAGGAAACAGACGAAAGAAATGGCCCAACCCACCCCCATACACATGTATATACATACGTCCACACACGCAAATATACATAACTACACAGCTTTCCATGGTTTACCCCAGACGCTTCACATGCCTTGATTCAATCCACTGACAGCACGTCAACCCAGGTATACCACATCGCTCCAATTCACTCTATTCCTTGCCCTCCTTTCACCCTCCTGCATGTTCAGGCCCCGATCACACAAAATCTTTATCACTCCATCTTTCCTCCTCCAATTTGGTCTACCTCTTCTCCTCGTTCCCTGCACCTCCGACACATATATTCTCTTGGTCAATCTTTCCTCACTCATTCTCTCCATGTGCCCGAACCATTTCAAAACACCCTCTTCTGCTCTCTCAACCACGCTCTTTTTATTTCCAAACATCTCTCTTACCCTTGCGTAACTTACTCGATCAAACCACTTCACACCACACATTGTCCTCAAACATCTCATTTCCAGCAAATCCATCCTCCTGCGCACAACTCTATCCATAGCCCACGCCTCGCAACCATACAACATTGTTGGAACCACTATTCCTTCAAACATACCCATTTTTGCTTTCCGAGATAATGTTCTCGACTTCCACACATTCTTCAAGGCTTCAACATTCTTCAAGCATTGAAAAGTTTTTATCGAGGATGTAAGGCATGTGTACGTGTAGGAAGAGAGGAAAGTGATTGGTTCTCGGTGAATGTAGGTTTGCGGCAGGGGTGTGTGATGTCTCCATGGTTGTTTAATTTGTTTATGGATGGGGTTGTTAGGGAGGTGAATGTAAGAGTTTTGGAAAGAGGGGCAAGTATGAAGTCTGTTGGGGATATATATATATATATATATATATATATATATATATATATATATATATATATATATATATATATATATATATATATATATATATATATATATATATATATGGATCGATGTGTTATACCGGGGTTGACGTGCTGTCAGTGGATTGAATCAGGGCATGTGAAGCGTCTGGGGTAAACCATGGAAAGTTGTGTAGGTATGTATATTTGCGTGTGTGAACGTATGTATATAAATGTGTATGGGGGTGGGTTGGGCCATTTCTTTCGTCTGTTTCCTTGCGCTACCTCGGGAACGCGGGGGACAGCAACAAAGCAAGAAAAAGAAAAAAAAAATACATATATATATATATATATATATATATATATATATATATATATATATATATATATATATATATATATATATATATATATATATATATATATATATATATATATATATATATATATATATATATATATATATATATATATATATATATATATATATATATATATATATATATATATATATATATATATATATATATATATATGTATATCGAGAACATTATCTCGGAAAACAAAAATGGGTATGTTCGAAGGAATAGTGGTTCCAACAATGTTGTATGGTTGCGAGGCGTGGGCTATGGATAGAGTGGTGCGCAGGAGGATGGATGTGCTGGAAATGAGATGTTTGAGGACAATGTGTGGTGTGATGTGGTTTGATCGAGTAAGTAACGTAAGGGTAAGAGAGATGTGTGGAAATAAAAAGAGCGTGGTTGAGAGAGCAGAAGAGGGTGTTTTGAAATGGTTTGGGCACATGGAGAGAATTAGTGAGGTGGAGGGAACGATAAGAAGAGGGAGACCAAATTGGAGGTGGAAAGATGGAGTGAAGAAGATTTTGTGTGATCGGGGCCTGAACATGCAGGAGGGTGAAAGGAGGGCAAGGAATAGAGCGAATTGGAGCGAACTGGTATACCGGGTTTGACGTGCTGTCTGTGGATTGAATCAGGGCATATGAAGCGTCTGGTGTAAACCATGGAAAGCTGTGTAGGTATGTATATTTGCGTGTGTGGACGTATGTATATACATGTGTATGGGGGTGGGTTGGGCCATTTCTTTCGTCTGTTTCCTTGCGCTACCTCGCAAACGCGGGAGACAGTGACAAAGTATAATAAAATAAAATAAATATATATATATATATATATATATATATATATATATACATATATATATATATATATATATATATATATATATATATATATATATATATATATATATATATATACATATATATATATATATATATATATATATATATATATATATATATATATATATATATATATATATATATATATATATATATATATATATATATATATATATATATATATATATATACTAGCTAACCCGCCAAGCAAGAAACAACAGCGCTATCCCCTGTTTTAGCGAGGTAACGTTAGGAAAATATAGAAAAACGCTGGGTCTTTACCAGTCATGTGCAATGCACCGAAACCATAGCTCCCTATTCACATCCAGGTCTCATATAAATTTCCATGGTTTGCCCCAGATGTTTCATATGCACTTATTCAGTACATTAACTGCTTGTTGACCGCGTCATACCACATTTTTCCAATTCCCTCTATTCCTTGCACGCCTCTCAACCTCCTGTATGTTCAGGCCACGACAGCTGAAAATCTTTTTCACTCTCTACTTCGACCTCCAACTAGCTTTCCCGCCTTTCCTTGTTAATGCACTAGTTCAGTACATTAACTGCATGTTGACCCCGTCGTACCACATTTTTCCAATTTCCTCTATTCCTTGCACGCCTCTCAACCTCCTGTATGTTCAGGCCACGACAGCTGAAAATATTTTTCACTCCCTACTTCGACTTCCAACTAGCTCTCCCGCCTTTCCTTGTTTCAACGACCCCTACCCCCCACCACCACCATTGCCATTTATATCCTGTTTGTCAACCTTTCCTTATCATTCTTTCCATAGGTCCAGATCATTTCAACACGCCCTGTTCTGCTCTCCTCTCAACACACATTTTCGTTAAACGTAACCATATAATAGTGTTGGAGCTACTATTCCTTCAAACATGTCCATTTTTGCTCTTTGAGATAACGTTCTATCCTTTAAGACATTCTTCATCGCTTCCAAAAACTTTGCCCCTTGCACTACACTGTCGTTCACTTCCTTATTCATAATTCCATTTGCTTCCAAGTCCACTCCCAGATATCTAAAACACTTCACCTCCTTCAGCCTTTCTCCAATCAAACTTACATCCCAGTTAACTTGTCCCTCATTACTAATGAACCTAATAACCTTGCTTTTATTTAGACTTACTCTCAACTTTCTTCTTTCATATATTTTTCTAATCTCAGTCACCAACTTCTGCAGTTTGTCACTTGAATCAGCTACTAATGCTGTATCATCAACTGACTTACTTCCCAGGATCTCTCATGCCTAAATAACTGTATATTCCCTCCTCTCTTCAAACTCTTGAATTTACTTAACTAACCATCCCGTCTATAAACATCATACATCCCTGCCGCAGACCTACCTTCACTGTGAACCTGTTACTCTCCTCTCTTCCTACTCGTTGAGGTGCCTAACATCACTGATAAAAACTTTGCACTGCATGTAACAGCTTACCTTCCACATAATATACTTTAAAACCTTCCTCAAAGCATCTCTATCAACCCTATCATATGCCTTATCCAGATTAATAAATACTACATGCAAATCCATCTGTAATTCTATGTATTCCCTACACACATTCTTCAAAGCAATCACCTGATCCACACATCCTCAACCACATCTGAATCCACACTACTCCTCCCCAATCTAATGCTTTGTCCATACCATCATCACCCTCTCAATCAATTTTTCAGCAATACTCAGCAAATCTATCTCACTGTAGTTTGAACGCTCATCTTCATCCCCTTTGCTTTCGTACAATAGTACTATACAATACATGCATTCTGCCAATCCTCAGGCACTTCTCCATGATCCAACATACATCTAGTATCCCTACCAACCAACAAACAACACAGTTACCCCTTTTCTTGATGAATTTCACTACAATATCCTTCAAAGCCACAGCCTTGCCGGATTTCACCTTCCGCAAGGCTATCATCGCCTCTCCTCTATTCAGCAGCCCACTCTCTCTGAATTTCTCACTTTGCACAACACCCCGACCAAAACACCCTACATCTGCCAGTATCATCAAACACATTCAACAAACCTTCAAAATACTCACTCCATTTCCTCCTCACTTCATCACTATCTGTTATGACTTCCTTCCTTGCCCTCTTCACCTATTTTTTTTTTTTCAAACTTGCCAATTAGTAGTGATGCGATGGGGAAGATCTAACTACTGTGCAAAGGTCTTTATTGTCGGCTAACACTACGTGTTGAGGCGTGAAAGAAGTTGTTAATAAGAAAACTGTATGGATACTGTAAGAGGAAGATTGTAGATCAGAATGCTGATAGCAAAGTTCGAGATGAGTTTGAGGTGTCAGTTAGAGGATGTTTCGGACTCTGTTGGGCCCGTTCGACTTAGGTTGCCGACTTAGGCACAGCGACCTTCCAGCACCGCTCACCTTCCGGTGCCGCCGTCGCGCGGGAGCAATGGGCAACCCTGCCTAGGCGTCCACCATCCCGCCCGACAACCTGCCCTCAGGAACTGGTACCTGCCTGTGGGGGCCACGGGAGAACAGCCTAATCCCGCACACCCTAAGCCGACAAGGGGGAGATGACTTTGCGTCTGCCCGGTGGGCCGACACCAGATGTTCGAGTCAGGCTCTGACTACTAACCTGTGCTCTTGGACCACATCCTGTGGAGGGAATGTGTCCAGGTTAGGGCTTTGACGCTGCACACCTCTAGGTCCCGGTACGTCAGCCTTAACCCCCTGAGAGCACTCACGCTTTCCTGACACCATGCACCTCGCCAACTCAGGGTAGCCGAGGTTACGTGCACGGTGTCTTTCCCGGTGTATTCCCGTACGCCTTGCAAGACTTCCGGGGTACCGTAGTAGCTGCACTTGTAAGCATGTGCAGCCGAAAGCGGGAAGTGAACGCCGGAGACCTGGGTGTCTATAATATAGGTCTCCGTGCCTTTAGAAGCCACGATGTCCGGCTTTCTAAAGGACCCCACAATCGGAATGAGAGGCTCGCAGGACACCTGAAAACCTCTTTGCCTCAGACGCCCAGCCAAAAATGCACAGATGTTATCATGTCTCTTGACCCGACCCCCGTGTGTACGCGGGCACATCTGAGCGATGTGTCCCAACGTACCCGGTTTCTGACAGGTGTCGCAGAGGCCGTTTATTTCGGGCCGGCCTCTGGACGCCCTGGCAGGGGTGGGCAAGGCGCCTATCCGCACTTGGACGGCCTTCACATAATCGGCACCGGACAGGAAACGGTTCCCGCTGTTCACCCACCTACTCACTTGAGGCACGGTGGTAGATGGAGCAAGAGCCGCACCGTCAACGGTGCTGATCAGATTGGCACGCCATACGTGCTAACGCTCGGTCTTACTTCCCGCCTGTCGACCGGCAATGCATGCGGGTCCGGACCAGCGCTGCAGTTTGCTCAGGACTGCAGGCTCCCGGACAGCCGCCTGAATTACTGGGTCGGACGAGGTGAAAAGTTTCTCGAACCGCGCTTGTTTGTTTAGCCGGACGGTTGAGACAAAGTCTGGTATGCCCAGCCCACCATCTCCAGATGTCGAGTGGAAGAATGCGCAGGGCACGTCATGGGCTAGGCGGAGCCAGCGGCGAACCGCCACTCGCACTTGCCTGTCCATGCGTGCTAACTGTGTCTTATATACTTCCCCCAACACAAGTCGATGCATGAGCTTGGGGATCAGATGCTCTACCAGCAGCGCAATTCGTTGTTGGGGTTTTAGAGGGGCTCTGGTGATGTTTCTCAGCCCCTCTTCTAGCAAGGCCCCATAGGACTTTCGGCGACCCCCGGCCCCGACGAGAATTCCGAGGTACTCATAATCGTCCTCAGCGCTCATGGAGCCGACGGCGCTACCCAAGACTTGATACATCCTATTCTTATTGATGTACCAATTCTTCCGTTTACCGTCAACCTCCATGCTGAGGGTACGACATTTCCCTGGGTTCACTTGAAGCCCACCCCCCGCGAAGGTCGCACCATGACGTCCATTGCCTTTTGCAAGCCAGTGGGCGTCTGCGCAACCAGAACCAGATCGTCAGCGAAAGCCAATGCTAATACGGTTTTGTCTCCCAACCGTACCCCTACGCCGGTCTCCTTCACCCTCGTGATTCCCTCGTCAATCACCAGGTTGAAGAGCATCGGCGATAATGGGTCGCCCTGCTTGACCCCACGAGTCATATTGATTTTCTCCGACATCCCATCGCTGCCTTCGATTTTCGTGAAGGCTCGGTCGTACGTCGACATAATATATGACCTGACTAGGGCAGGAATGCCCTTCCGCGACATGGCACGTTCGATAGTGCTATGGTTAACACTATCGAACACTTTAGCCATGTCTAAGGAATGCCAGCTGCACACCGTGGGCGTGTGCTCGCGCACGACCGACGATCGCATCTAAGATCGTCAAGTTCTCAAGGCATCCGTCGACTGGGACAAATGCCTTTTGAGCCTCGTCGATCTTGATGAGGCTTGAGGTGCGGCTGCTCAGTATCTTATGGAGCAGTCGGACTACCGCGCATGAGATGTAATTGGTCGGTAGTCCTTGGGCTCGGTAGGGTTAGGGACCTTTGGTATCAGCACCGTTCTGTTCGCCTTGAATGGCTCTGGTAGTGCAGACGTAGCAAGCCAAAGGTTGAACATCTTGGCCAGTACCCTCGGAGGAATGGACTTCAGTGCCTCGTCATTCCATCAGGTCCAGGGGCAGATGTTCTAGTCGCCTTGAGGTGATGTGCTACCTCGTCTATGGTTATGACTCTGGCCATTTGTTCACTATATTGGTCGTAGTCAGTAATGGCACGTTCGTCCGGCTCAGATGGTCGAGAGAAGAGAGTCCCCAAAAGGGAATGAGGCGTTCCGGCCCAACCGAAGTTGGCGGTACCTCCCAGTCACCTTTCAGGATCTGTCCAGCAGCCAAAGACCTATTTTCTCGATAGAGTCTCTGTGTTTTGCGGTATTGCTCCCTTCTAAGCCGATTCCCGCACAAAGGTGTCCCCTCCGCTTGGCGTACACGGCCCTGGTGCGCTGACTGCCTTGAACCACCTTCACCACGATCCGGGCGGGCTTGGGGCGGGCTGCAAGAACTTAGCATCTGTGATGCGTGTTTTGCAGCGGCCCTGGCGGCGGCGAGGCTGTCACCCTGACGCAAATGGTCCAGGGCAACATTTAGGACGTCCTCGCCCCACGATGTCCTTGTGGCGTCGAGTAGTAACACGTCGAAGTAGGCAACAGTCTCCGCCATAAAGGAAGCAATCGTTTGTTGGGGTTGGGGGATCCGCGGAATGGCTGGGACAGATAAAACCGCGGGAGGAATGGTCGTCTCACCGCCGGGTTCCGCACACGCGTACATTCCTGTACGTGGTGCTTCCCCCTCTGTGTTATCCCGCGTGTTACTTCTCGTTATGGCTGGGACACGCCGCCTAATCGGCGCGCCATCCAGCACCTCACCTTCACCAGTTTCCTGGATCAGGTTCAAGTTCAAGGTCAGTTCCTGAACCCTGGACTTATATGACGCCTTGCGTCGGAGCCCATTGATCGCTTCGACCGTCCTAGAAGGGACAATCTCCCGCAACCGCTGGTTCAGGCCCTGCCCGGCAACTAGTGAGGGACCAGCTGCCATCCCGGCCTCAGCCTTTGCGAGGAGCTCAATCTCCTCATCAGACCATCGAGCCTTGGACAGAACGTGTCTTGTCGCCAGCTCCTGATGGAAGGAGCCGGCATGTGCCTGCCTCTCGTGGACCCTACGGCCCCGAAAGCTGGCGAAGGTCTTCCCACAATGTGGGCAAGTGGGTGAACGGTCGTCGACTGTTCCCACGTGGTTATTGCTGGCACCCGACATACCAACAGAGGCTGGTACGCTATTCACTAAGGAATGGGTTATGCGTGACGGGTGTCAACGAAGCGAAAACCCGTGACAAAGGTAGACGCTTCGGTTTTGGTCGCACAGTGCTGCCGCCCGAAGGAAGGCAGAGGACTGCAGTCAGACGATGGCCTCTGCCGCTGTGCTTCAGCCCACGGGATTACCCTTTAGTAGTTGCCCTGCTATACCAGTAAACGTAGCTGGACAACCTCCGACTCTCAGCTGTTGGTTGGAATGTACTGGATAACCAACCAACGGAGCTAGGGCTTGGGGTACGCAATCAATCGAATTACTCGGCTTTTTGAGCTTTATAAGAGCGAGCGATAATCCGGCGCGATAATCTTGTCTTACTCACGTTATTTACCACAATGTATAACACTTTTTTAACTCTCCCTAAAGTTTAATGATATTCTTTAACCCCAACTCTCATTTGACCTCTTTTTCAACCCTTACACCACCTGCCGCTTTCTCTTATTCATCTCCCAGTCATTAGCACTCCTTCCTTGCAAGCATCGTCTAAACGCCTCCTTTTTCTCTTTCACTAAGAACTTTACTTTTGCATCCCACTACTCACTGCCCTTCCGAATCTGCCCCCCTCCCACCTTTCTCATGCTAAATAGTTCTCATACATAGAATCCATAAATTCATCCCTATCCCCATCCACTTCCCTCACGTCATTGTCTGTTTCCTGTTACTTCCTCACACAAGTCTTCTTTCTGAACTCACTTACGCTTACCACTCTCTTCACCCCGACAGTCTCTTCTTTTTGGAAAACCTCTACAAATTTTCACGTCCGCCTCCACAAGGTAGCGATTACGCACCGCACTAGCTACCACTCTCATACAAGTCTTTTTTACACGCTCAATAATTAACCCCTAATCTAATAATGCATTTTGACCATCTCTCCCAGTTTTTATGTTAAATAGTACTTCCGAGAGGTTCTGTGTGAGAAATTTATTCCAAAAGCTGTTGTATCATAAAAGTTTTAGGCACTCTCCAGATTTTCTTTAGATGAGCAGAGCACTGCTTCTATTGTTACACAACACTTCCTTCACTAACTTTCTTCACTAACTGGATATTTACAGATCTGAATAAACATGGTAACATGCTCAGTAACATGTTACCAGATCCTTTTAAAAACACACACATGATCAATTCTATATGATCTGCTATGTTCTAATGTCAGTTTATGATGTAAATTGGGTGGGAGAAGGATAATATAATGAACGTGCAGGAATGTCATAAGTTCTTGTAAGAACATAAGCTCGATTTTCTTCAGAATATAGATGTTGCTTTCTTCTTCTACATCTTGTGTAAACATTTCCTTCACGTTGCCATCGCCTTATCCATCGGCAAACGGTAGTCACACTGGTACCCAACTCTCGTGCTATTGTTTGGGTAGGGAAGCCCTGCAGCCACATCCATACCAGATTAACACGTTCAGCTAAAGTTGTTGCTGTAAACCTACGCCTCTGTTCCATTGTCCTGCGTAAAAATTGGATTCAGATGTTCATTACAGGCATGCTGATGGTATACCGATAATTTGGTCATGAATGAACAATAAAACCTTATTGTCCTAGATTATGGGAATGCTATTTTCATGTATATTTGTCATATGTATTTCAGTGAAACCCGTCAAGACAATGTATTTCGTGAAAAGACACTTAAAATTGTCTCCCTCTATATATAGATTTATATATGTATATATATATACATAAATATATATATATATATAAATATATATATATATATATATATATATATATATATATATATATATATATATATATATATATATATATATATATATATATATATATATATATATATATATGGGGATAGGGGAGAAAGAATACTTCCCACGTATTCCCTGCGTGTCGTAGAAGGCGACTAAAAGGGAAAGGAGCGGGGGGCTGGATATCCTCCCCTCTCGTGTTTTTTTTAATTTTCCAAAAGAAGGAACAGAAAACGGGGCCAGGTGAGGATATTTCCTCAAAGGCCCAGTCCTCTGTTCCTAACGCTACCTCGCTATCGCGGTAAATGGCGAATAGCATGAAAAAAAAAATATTTATATATATATATATATATATATATATATATATATATATATATATATATATATATTTCTTTTTCTTTCTTTTAAACTATTCGCCATTTCCCGCGTATATATATATATATATATATATATATATATATATATATATATATATATATATATATATATATATATATATATATATATATATTTATTAAAAAGGGGGTGACTGTATTGTTGACTGGTTGGCAAGGTTATTTAATGTATGTATGACTCATGGTGAGTTGCCTGAGGATTGGCGGAATGCGTGCATAGTGCCATTGTACAAAGGCAAAGGGGATAAGAGTGAGTGCTCAAATTACAGAGGTGTAAGTCTGTTGAGTATTCCTGGTAAATTATATGGGAGGGTATTGATTGAGAGGGTGAAGGCATGTACAGAGCATCAGATTGGGGAAGAGCAGTGTGGTTTCAGAAGTGGTAGAGGATGTGTGGATCAGGTGTTTGCTTTGAAGAATGTATGTGAGAAATACTTAGAAAAGCAAATGGATTTGTACGTAGCATTTATGGATCTGGAGAAGGCATATCATAGAGTTGATAGAGATGCTCTGTGGAAGGTAGTAAGAATATATGGTGTGGGAGGAAAGTTGTTAGAAGCAGTGAAAAGTTTTTATCGAGGATGTAAGGCATGTGTACGTGTAGGAAGAGAGGAAAGTGATTGGTTCTCAGTGAATGTGAGTTTGCGGCAGGGGTGTGTGATGTCTCCATGGTTGTTTAATTTGTTTATGGATGGGGTTGTTAGGGAGGTAAATGCAAGAGTTTTGGAAAGAGGGGCAAGTATGAAGTCTGTTGGGGATGAGAGAGCTTGGGAAGTGAGTCAGTTGTTGTTCCCTGATGATACAACGCTGGTGGCTGATTCATGTGAGAAACTGCAGAAGCTGGTGACTGGGTTTGGTAAAGTGTGTGGAAGAAGAAAGTTAAGAGTAAATGTGAATAAGAGCAAGGTTATTAGGTACAGTAGGGTTGAGGGTCAAGTCAATTGGGAGGTGAGTTTGAATGGAGAAAAACTGGAGGAAGTGAAGTGTTTTAGATATCTGGGAGTGGATCTGGCAGCGGATGGAACCATGGAAGCGGAAGTGGATCATAGGGTGGGGGAGGGGGCGAAAATTCTGGGGGCCTTGAAGAATGTGTGGAAGTCGAGAACATTATCTCGGAAAGCAAAAATGGGTATGTTTGAAGGAATAGTGGTTCCAACAATGTTGTATGGTTGCGAGGCGTGGGCTATGGATAGAGTTGTGCGCAGGAGATGGATGTGCTGGAAATGAGATGTTTGAGGACAATGTGTGGTGTGAGGTGGTTTGCTCGAGTGAGTAACGTAAGGGTAAGAGAGATGTGTGGAAATAAAAAGAGCGTGGTTGAGAGAGCAGAAGAGGGTGTTTTGAAGTGGTTTGGGCACATGGAGAGAATGAGTGAGGAAAGATTGACCAAGAGGATATATGTGTCGGAGGTGGAGGGAACGAGGAGAAGAGGGAGACCAAATTGGAGGTGGAAAGATGGAGTGAAAAAGATTTTGTGTGATCGGGGCCTGAACATGCAGGAGGGTGAAAGGAGGGCAAGGAATAGAGTGAATTGGATCGATGTGGTATATCGGGGTTGACGTGCTGTCAGTGGATTGAATCAAGGCATGTGAAGCGTCTGGGGTAAACCATGGAAAGCTGTGTAGGTATGTATATTTGCGTGTATGGACGTATGTATATACATGTGTATGGGGGGGGGGGCCATTTCTTTCGTCTGTTTCCTTGCGCTACGTCGCAAACGCGGGAGACAGCGACAAAGTATAAAAAAAAAAGATATATATATATATATATATATATATATATATATGTATATATATATATATATATATATATATATATATATATATATATATATTAATTTATTTTTTTTATCATACTTTTTCGTTGTCTCCCGTGTTAGCGAGGGAGCGCAAGGAAACTGACGAAAGAATGCCCAAACCCACTGACATACACCTGTATATACATACGTGAAGACATACACATAAACATATCTATACATCTCAACGTATATATATATATATACACACAGAGAGACATATATGTATATATATATATATATATGTACATAGTTCATACAGTCTGTTCGTAGTCATTCCCGTCGCCACATCGCCACACATGAAATAACAACCCCTTCCCCGTGCATGTGCGCGAGGTAGCGCTAGGAAAAGACAACAAAGGCCACATTTGTTCACACTGAGTCTTTATCTGTCATGTATAATGCACCGAAGCCACAGCCCCCTTTCCACAACCGAGCCCCACAAAACTTTCCATTGTTTTCCCCAGAAGCCTCACATTCCCTGGATTAGTCCATTGACAAAACGTCCTCTCCGGTATACCATATCGTTCCAATTCACTCTATTCCTTGCATGCCTTTCACCCTCCTGCATGTTCAGGCACCGATCACTCAAAATCATTTTCGCTCCATCTTTCTACCCCCAATTTGGTCTCTCACTTCTCCTCGTTCCGTCCACCTCTGACACATACATCCTCTTTGACAATCTTTCCTCACTCATCCTTCGAATGTAGGAAAACCACTTCAAAACACCCTCTTCTGCTCTCTCAACCACACTATTATTTCCATACATCTCTCTTACCCTTTCATTACTTACTCGATCAAACCACCTCACACCACATATTGTCCTCAAACATCTCATTTCCAGCACATCCACCCTCCTCAAAACGACTCTACCTATACACAAAGCCTCGCAACAATATGACATTGTTGGAACCACTATTCCTTCAAAAATAACCATTTTTGCTTTCCAAGATAACGTTCTCGAATTCCAAACATTTTTCAAAGCTCCCAGAACTTTGGACCCATCCCCCACACTATGATTCACTCCTGCTTCCACGGTACGATCCGCTGGCAA
>NW_027264285.1:0-15489 GCF_036320965.1 Panulirus ornatus | reverse complement strand
GATTATGGTAACTATATTGTAATTCCGATGATATTTCATTATGACATTTTGTCATGCTTCGATAAAATTTCCATGACATTGTAATGGTTTGGCAGTACCAGTTTTTATGATTGTTAACATTGTTTTATTGGTCTATACTGTCAAGGTGTCTATATTATAATGATAAATCTGTTTGTTCGCTATTTGTCAGAGATACTATGTTGTCCTGCGGCTATTGTTTGCTAGATTCAAAGCCGACTATTTGTCACCGTATCTACATTGTCATGTATTTTTACTGCCATAAGTGAATATGATTTTTATTTTCTTTTTTGCTTTTTTGACTTGTATTGTCACATCCGTTTTCTGATCAGTGTGCTAATATTTGTTTATAGATTAATTGAATAAATTGCGTCATGACTATATTATCTTAAATGGCCAGGTATTATCATAGGCTGACATGTTGGACATTGGAGGCTATATTTTCATGATATTTTATATAGTCACTGTAAGTTTATTATCAAGGTGACTAAGACCATGGTGATGGTTGTATTGTGACTATTATTATCATGGTGGTGAACTATGATGGTGGCTATATTCACGGTTGGCCTTATTATCAATGTTGCTCTTTTGTGATATGGCTTCGTTGCAGTGTAGCTATAGTGTCATGGGGAACATATTTTCATTTGTTGGCAGTAATTACAGTCTTTGACCATACCCTCATTTTGGCTATCTTTTCTTTTTAGTTACATTGCTATAATGTATATATCGTCATCACCTTAGCTAATTATTGGCAAGGTGATCTTTTTATAGGTGATATATTGTCATTATTTACTCTTGCATACTTTGTCATAAGCGAAATATTATCTGATTATTATATCTTTTTGGTGACAATATTGTCATAGCGAATATATTATCCTTATGATATAATGTCACAGTGGCAATTTGCCAAGATAATTTTATTGTCATGGTGACTTTTTATCATGTTTTTTCGTAATGTTCATAATGACTTATTTTCGTGAAGCTTTTTAATGGTGTTGTTATGGCCCCTTGGAGGATATTCCATTAGAGAAGAGAAATTGTCATTTTGATTAAATTATTTGGTGACTACATTGGCCATGATATGCTACACTGTTATTCGTTTCTTTTTACCTTTCATGGTAAATCTTTTATTACTGTGTCTACATTGCAATGGGAACCTAACTGGTTGGTGCTATATTTTCATGGTGGCCCCGAGGGGGGTTAGTATACTTTTATCATGGCCGATTATATTGCATTTTCTGAGTATATTGTCATGGTGACTATGTTTGCCTAATATCTATATTGTCATATATTTGTCAAAATAGATGCGCAATATTTGTCTTAGAGACGGTTACCTGTCATGTTATCTGTATTGTCAAAGTGGTTGTATGTCAACGTGACTTAGAGTCATGTTAGCTTCATTGTCGTTAAGAATCACTTTGTTATGCTAACGATTATTACCATAGTGCTGTAATGCTAAATCCCTATATCGCATGATGGTTATTTGTCATTTTAGTTATATAAAAGGAGGTGTGTCTTTTCATGTGGCAATAATGTCAGTATAGCTATATTGTCGAGTATTGGGTAATATATATTTCATTTCTCGAGGTACAGTTATCATGATGCGCAATAATAACATTTTGGAGATATCTGGCATAGCGATATTGTGTTTTAGCAGTTAAACTATTGTTGGGGGTTATTTTTCGATTGCATATTTTTCATATGTAGCTACATAGTCAAGGTTACTATTTTTTCATGGTAGCTCATTGTCTTGGTGAAGACATTTGCATCATGGTGTATTCTTAACTTCAATATAATGCCGGTCCTGGCTACATATTCTGTTCCGCTATGTCATCTTCATGGCTATATTGTTATGGTTAATTTTGTCTTTCGGGCTATATTTTGTAATTAGTGACAATACTATTGTGATTATATGTCATGATAATATTTTTATGAAAAACTATGTGGTATTGTAAGTGTAAGTGAATGGACATGTCATCTCATCATGTCACTTAAATTGTCATGGTTTTTACACTATGATCTTGTTTATGTGAACCTTCTGATTATATAATCATAATTGTTGTATGATTATGGGAACTATATTGTAAAGTCGTTTTATTTCATTGTGATTAATTTTGTCATGTTGAATACATTCATGGGGGACTGCTATAATTGCTATGAGCATATCATGGATGATAAATGCTGTCTGAGTGACCTGTTTGTTTCACGAACTATATCGTCCTGGAGTCTATGTTTTTCTTACGATCTGAAAACGACTTTCTACTTAACAAGAATCATATATTGTCAGGGTGGTTTATATTGCCATTGTGAATATAAGGTGAATGTTTTCTTATTTTTGCTTTTGAATATATTGTCAGATCGTTATATGAATCATGGAGCTTTATTGTCATAGTGAATAGACTGTCGTCGTGTCTATATTTTCTAATGGCAAAATTGTACATAGCAATTTTATTGGACATGGATTATGTTTTCATTCATATGTATAAGTCATTGTAAGATTACTGTCAAGGTGACTCTATTTTCCTGGGTGATTGAGTTATATTCGTGATTATTATTGTCAAGATGTATGTATTTTCATGGTGGCTATATTGTAGTTTGCTGGTATCTTGATTTTACGCTTTTGTTGAAGATAGGCTATACTGTCAGTGTACCTATAGTGTCATGGGAGAATAAACATATTTTCATAGTGGAATTATTGTCATATGAACTACTGTCGTTTTGACCATCTCCTTATTTTTGTTACATTTGTTATCTATATATATTTATCATCACCTTGGCTATATTAGCATCGTGATCTTTTTTCTCGGTTGCTAATATTTCTTTTTTTTAAACTTGCATTTTTCTGTCGTAATTGATTACATTATCATGATAACTATAAACATTCCTGTAAATATATATTGGCAATTTGACTATATTGTTATTAGACAATGATATCATGTTGGATATCTTGCCAAAGTTAACTTATTGTCATGGTGTCTATTTCATCATGATGGTTATAAGGTCTTGGTGATTACATTTTTTCACGGTAGCTATTTATAGTGGTGTTGAGGTTTGCCCTTGGGATGTATCATTATTAAAACGGATTCTAATTTTGATTAAATCATTAGGGGCTACATTGTCGTACATCTATAGTGTTATGGTTTCATGAATGTCATTGTATGTGTTTATTAGGTTGGCTATATTCCAAGGAAGCCATAGTGGCAGAGTGGCTATATTTTCATAATATACTCATTTTGTTTGTCGATTCTATTCCATTGTGAGATTTATTGTCTTTGTGTAAATGTTGCCATAATATCTATACTGTCATTTGATTTGCTGAATGGTGGCTATATTGTCATAATGTAATGTCAATGGTTCCTGTATTGTCTCTGTTGTTGTTTTGTATAGTGTCTATATGGTCATGGTAGTTATAATTTCATTAAGATTATATTGATATGGGTAACTATATTGCCATGGAGGCTATATTGTTAAATGAATATATTCCATGATGGCTATTTGTTATTTTTTGTTATATTACATGGGGTTGATGTTCTTTTCATGTTGCCTATATATCAGGGTACCTATATTGTTTAATAAGATTAGTCATACAGAGATATAGTCGCCACATGCCCAATATTTTTCACCCTAATGATATGGGTTTATCATGATAATATATCGCTTATAACAGAATATGCACGATGAAAAAATGACCCATATCCACCTATAAAAAAAATCACCTTCCCAAATAAACCTTGGTGACGATATATTTAACATAAGCAATGTAACCCAAATTAGAAGATAGCCAAAATGACTTTATTTCATAAAAGACAATAGCGTCACTATGAAAATTTGTTCCCAATGAAAGTTATAGCTACAAAGCCATCAAAGCCATATTCACTAAATAGTAAACATGAAAAGCATCACAGCAATATAACACCATGATTGTAAGCCACATAACAATAATATTAAAACATAATCAATAACTATGATATTTGAGTGAAACTAAATGTAATCAGCATTTTCAAATAAGCACCATCACGTTTTTTAAAGCTTGACAGACTAAGTTACATGATGATATGATATCCAGACAGATATTAACTCCAAGATGCCAATAAAGCCGTCATAGAAAAATATTTTCATTATTATATAATCATAACAAAAAATTGTAGTAAGACAATAATACATACTCAAACGATGGAAATTGGACTGTAGCAATATAGCCATAAGATTGATAAAGCGACCAAGATAATGTAATTATAGCCAGGATGGGCGTATATTGAACATAACAATACACCCGCCATGCAATATCGTCATCTTTACAATGTCGCTTGTATGAAACTTAGTACATACTGACAATGTAGGGTCCATGATAATGTTATTCCCATGAAAAAAATGTCCAAGTCAACATAGGCTGCGAACACTATATCACCATGCTATCTTGCAAAATTCTAGTATAGCCATGCATGGCATATACCAATAGGGAATAAAAAATACCCACACAATAAGATAGTTAATTTACGAATATAAGCTACTCTGAGAAAAAGCCATGCTGCTAATATAGTTACCCTAAGAATGTAATCTTAACGCAGTATAGCCATTCACGACCATAGTGTCACGATGAAATGTCAAACCAATGATGACCATACAGGCAACATGGACAATACAGTCTCTATGACAATTGTTGCATCAATCATAATAAATCAGATGCCAATTAGAAATTATGGCAACCAGTCACCATTGACAATTATATTCAAAAATACAATAAAATACTATTAAAAAATGATGAAACATGAAAATAGCACCCTGCACTATGGCTTCATTGTAATGTATGCAACATAAATATACATTCACACGACATTCTGAAACTATACACAATATAGCATATCATGACAATGTATCACCGCATAATCTAAAACAAAATGAAATACCGTTTTTATAATACTATATCTTCAAGGGTTAAATCAACACCATTTAATAGTTTACAATGAACATGTAAGCTCACACGTTGTTATCTTAGCAATATAGCACTAAGAGATTGTAGACATAACGACAATATAGTCACCAAGACACGTACTGTCACTTTAATGATATAGTTATCGATTAATTGCATCACTCATTTGAAGAAAAAATATACATATTAAAAAAAAATGAACAATTATAGAAACTATAAAGATACTTTGGCAATATAGCCAAGGTGACGATATGTAAAATCTCCGCATGTAACCAGAAATGAGCAGATAGCCAAATGACGATATGTTCATAATGACAATACTGCTACTACGAAAATATTTTCCCCCATGACACTGTAGTACCAATGACAATAAAGAATCTTCCAAAAGAGTATCATTGCAAAATACAGAAAAACGACCAATATAGCCACCATTGACAATGCGCTATCGTGACACCCATGTCACGATCTACATTCAATCGCCAGGCTTTAGAGTCACCTTGATAGTAATCTTACAATGGACTATGAAATATAAGAACATATAGCCCCTCATGTCAACATAATTACCTATGGACAATTAGCCTTTATGATAACTATAGTCACGACGACAAGAAAATTTACTATGACAATAAAGCTACCATGATATATTAACTGATATGATAATATAGATTTCAGGATTTGTAGTGTCCAGGACCATATTGAAATTTCGGCAACACAGTAACCCTGAAAATACTCACAAATACAATAAAATTGTTTATAACAAAATGAAACCAACCATGAAAATATAGTTACCTGCCACTATGACTTTAATTGTAATGTAACCCAAAATAATATGTATTCAACTTGGGCAGGACTGAAACTATAACAATATCGCATATTTGGGAAAACATTCACTTGGGCAATTTTTTAAAAAAGGAAATTTTCGTTTTTTATAATATATTTTTCAAGGGCAAATTCAACACCCTTAAATATCCTACAATGAAAACAGTTTAAACTTCATTATAACCAAATCATGAAATAGTTTACCATGACAAGGGATTGTTATTTAGCAATTTTAGCTACTAAGAGACTAAGTCATAATTTTCAACATTGTCACAAAGACAATTTTTTGTCAGCTTAATAGTAAAAAATTTTCACGATTTAAAGGTTCCCCTTTATGAAAAAAAAAAAGCCTTTACCAAAAAAAAAAGACAAAAATTGAACTAAAAAAAAAAATCAAATAGGCAATATAGGCCCGGGGACGATATGTAATTCTTCGCAGATAACCAAAATGAATAGATGCCAAAATGACGGTATGTTCCTAATGACAATTTCTGCTTCCCCTGAAAATATATCCCCCATGAACTATAGCTACAATGGGCAAAAAAAAGCAATCTTCACAAAAGAGTAACAATGAAAATAAAGGGTAAAAAGGGCAAAATAGCCCCCATGAAATTACAGCCACTAAGGGCATTAATGTCACGATATAATTCACTGACTATATAAACATCTTTAAAATAAAGGGTTCCATGTCAACATAATTACCATTACAATTTAGCCAATATGTAATTAGTCAAAACAGCAATATATTCACTATTAAAAATATAGCCATGATCCCTATAAGTGATATGACAATTCAGTCAACGCCAAAAAATAAGGAAAACCCTTCCCAAAATTTTTTCATTTTGGCAATTTTTAAGCAAACCCTTCAATATTTTATTTCTTTTTGGGACAAAAAAAGTTTTCTTTTGGGTTTATAGCAAAATATGGCTTTTAGGACAATATTTGTGTCCATGAGGGGGAAAAGCGACCTAGACAAGATTTTTAAATTTAAAATTTTAGTCACCCTGCAGAAAAGCCGATAAAACAATGAAAAAAACAATGAAAATGTACCTGCATAACAATATAGCTACCAGGGAAAAATGCAGTCAAATGACAAAATTTTTCACAATGAAATATAATCCCCCATTATTTTTAAAGTTACCAAATCATATATAAAATCATGAAAATATCATCAGGGGCTGCCCTAAACACCATCACAGTAAAAAAACCCCTGACAATATAGGGGTTATGATAATATGATACCATACATTGCACTCACTTCCAAAAAGCCCCCTTGAAAAAAATTGTTATCATGTTTTTTAAATTTAAAATTTTTTTGGGAATTTTTTTTTTTTGACTAAATATATCCCCAACATAAAAAAAACATAGCAATATAGCCAGAAAGGGTAAATATAGTGCCAAGATAATTTTGTTAGGTTTGGCATTATATTGAAAATAACAATACAGCACAATGGCAATATCTTTCATCACGAAATGGAGCTACCGAAAAAATAAGTAAAATTGCCCTTTTGTAGCCCTATGTTTAATAAAATCCCATGGAAATATCCACAATAACATTTTATTTGCTAAGAACCTATTTTCACCATCCCCAATATCGGAAAATTTAATTTGTTACGAATAAATGCCCAATATGAAACCGGGAAAAAAAAAAAATAAGCACCACAATGATATAGGTAACTTAACAATATGGGGCTCCCCTGATAATATATTCAATATGAAAAGACAGTCCCCTCCTTACAGTATAAAAAAAAAATGAAATTTTAGCTTTTCATGACGTGTAGTACCTATCAATTTAGTCACCATGGCAATTTTGTTCCCAAAAACCCATGTAATCATAACTGGAAAAAAACCAACATGACTATATAGTCAAGATGACGGGCCAACCACCCGGGAAAAATACAGGAAACATGACATTAGAGTCTTTACGGAAAAATTTTTGCAATCGCTTTCAAAAAAATTTAAAAATGTTTAATATTGTTTTTAAACGGGGAAACACAGTCCCATGAAGTATTATCAAAAAATGCAATATAACCGCGATAACAAATAACCCTCCCATAAAAATTTTACCACCTCCCACTGCAATATGGGCTAAAATAAAAATTAATTCCTCGACAGTACGAAACCATGACAATTTTAGTTTTTTCGTGACAATGTAGTCCCCTGTTGACAGTCGCGCACCAGCTCCCGGGGTTTTTCCGGTGCTGCTATCGTCTTTCGAGTTTAGGTTGTAGCTATTCCTCCCTGCGTTGTCGCTCCCTTTTGCTTTTTTTTTTAAAAGGTTTTATTTTATTGTCATAAATTTGGTTTTATGATTATCGAAACCATAATGTGATATCGTTTGTATTTCATTGTAATGAATTTGTCATAGTAACTATATTTTCTTCAAAAGCTATATTGTTTTAGTAGGTATTTTTAAAAATGGTTGTTCCATTTTTTTTTATTGGCTATACTGTCAAGGTGACTGTATTGTGATGATAAATCCGTTTTTCTTCGCATTTTTCATAGAAAATATATTCTTTGGAAGCTTTTTATGTTTACTATGATTTCCCAAAAAAGACTATTTTGTCACGTATCTATTTTTTCATTGTGTCTGTTTCTCGATGGATTGATCTATAAAAAGGCCCTTTTTTTGTTGCGGTTTTAAATATTTTGTCATATTTTAGGGGGTCATAGGGGCTTTATTGTGATGGTGAATATATTAGGGTCTTGCCCAAATTATCGGGAAAGGGGAAAACTGTTAAAATTTTAAAAAATTTATATGGGGCTATATTTTCAGGAAAATAATTTTTTTTGGGGCGCTATATTTCATGGGTTATTTTTTTCATTGTTATTCATTTCAAAGGGGACGCTAAAGGGCCCGGCGATTTATTTATATGGGGAGTTACTGTCATGGTGGCTTTTATGTCTTTTGGCTGTAAAGTCGTTTGGGTATTTTTTTTAATAGTTTCTCTTTTTGGGGGGAAAATTGGGTTTTATGTCAGTGAAGCTGGAGGAAACGTGGGGAACATTTTTTCGTAGTTGCAGGGTTTTTTCATTATGAACATACCGTCGTTTGGTTATCATTCTTTTTCTTTACGTTGCTATTTATGATTATCGTAACCCCTTAAAATATAGTGGCAAGGTGATCTTTTTTAAAAGGTGCTTTCTGTCATTTTCTAATCATTTATATTTTGTCACCAAAAAGATTTTATCAATTTTTTATAAACCTTTTTTATTAAGGTGACAGTATTTTGATAGCCCACTAAAATTGTCTAATGACTATAATCTCAATTTTGGCTATATAGCCATAGTTTATTATTTTAAAATTTTATATTAAAGTTTATAGTGGCTGTATTTTCATGGCAGCTTTTTATGGGGTATAAAAATTTGTCCCCGAGGTTATACCATAATGGAAGCGAAATTTTTTTTTTCATTAAATTTATTTAAATGACTACATTTCTGATATGCTATATTGTTTTTGGGTTTTAGTACTGTGTGGTGAATGTTTTGTTATTGTCGCTATTTGTAAAAGGAAGCCATAGTGGGAAGGTGACTATATTTCCCCTGGTAGGGTCATTTTATCATGCGATTTTTATAAAAATTTCTGAGGTATTTTTCATCGGGGTTTTTTTGTTGCCCAAAAATCTTATTTTTCTTTTAAATTGTTGAAAATTGTTGCAATATTGTCTTTGGGGACTGTTTTTTTTTGATGTTTTTTTGTATTGTCATTTGGGAGTTGTATTGTCTCTGGACTATTTAAAGGGCATGGGGGACTATATTGCATTTAAAAATACAAATTTCTATGGTAAATTTTATTTGCCCCTTTTAAGGCTATTTTTGGGTTTTGGGTTTCCTATTCCCCTTGGGGTGGCCATATTTTTTAGTTACCATATTGCCATTATGGCTATTTGTCAAATTTTTTTTTTTTTTTATTTTAAGGAGGTGGGTGTCTTTTTAATGATCCTATATTTTAAATTTGTATATTTTTAATTTTGTATATCGTTGTGATGGGGTTTTTCTTGTTGATATATTGCCATGATGGCTTACTAACATTTTAGAGATTTTGGGCCCTTTTGGGTTTATATCGTCTTAGCAGCTAAACTCTTGTTGGGGCTATTTTTTGGGGGTTAATTTTTTTATTTTGGGAATATTTCCAGGGCGTCCCTTTATAAACCGTTATATACCCTTCATGGTAACTTATTTTTCATGGTGCGACAGGGGGCCCCCGGTGGCTGTATTTTAATTCTCAATACAATGCTCGAAACATTTTTTGGTGGGCTATAAAAAGTTGATGGCTATTTGCTAGGGTTTAAATTTTTGTCGTTGGGGATTTATTTGCCCATTCCTACAATTTTGGGTTGTGTTTATATGATCTGTAAAAAATTATTTTCAGGGCGGTTTCCCTTGGGTTTATTGTAAGTTTTGTGGAGGGGATATCATACCCTCTGTAAATTATACTGTCATGGTTTTTTACTGTGTATTGTTTTTGTAAAAACCTGCTGATTATATGTTCTTTGATTGGTCTTTTGATTAGGGTTTAACTATTTTGGGAAATGAAATTTGAAAATTTTTTATGGTTTTAAATTTGTCATTTGACAAAAAAATTTTCGGACATCTTTTTTTTTTTTGGCGGTAAGTTTCTTGATTGTGCTTTTTTTTATGGTCTATACTACCCAAGGTGTTTTTTATTATAATGATTAATCTGTCTTGGTCGCTATTTTGATAGAGACTATGTTGCCCTGCCGGCTATAGGGTTTGCTTGTTTAAAAAAGGGGATTTTTGTCACAGTACTATTTTGCCCAGTTAGTTATACTGACTTTGGGGAATTTATGATTTTTATTTTTTTTTTTTTGGCTTTTTTGGGACGGGTATTTTTCCATCAGTTATAGGGCAGTGTGGTTTATATTTTTATAGGAAAAAATTGCTGTCATGACTTTTTTTATCGTAATGGCCAGAAAATATGGCAAAAAATGTTGACATGGAGGCTATAGTTTCATGATTTTTATTTACCCTTGTAAGTTTAATTATCAGGTGACTAATGACATGGTGATGGTTTTTTATCGTGCCTTATTATCATTGTGGGGGGGAATATGTTGGGGGCTTTATTCTCGTTTGCTTTTTTTTTCAATTTTGCTCTTTTGGGGAATAGGGGCTTTGTTGTCAGTGGCTTAGTGTCAGGGGGAACAAAATTTTCATAGTGGCAGTTTTTGCATTATGCCATACCTTTCTTTTTGGCTATCTTCTCTTTTGTTTTTTGCTATAAGGGGAATATATCGTCACCTTAGCTTTTTTTGGGAGGGGTGTCTTTTATGGGTTTGATTTTATTGTCATTATTTAATTTTGGGCCATATTTTTGTCAAAAAGCAAAAAAAAAATATTATCATGCCTTTTTAAAAATTTTTAAGGGGACAATATTGTCATAGGGGACAATTTTTCATTATGCTTTAATGTCACGTGGCTAAAATTGCCAAGTAACTATTTTGTCAGGGTTTGACTTTTTTATCATGATTTTTAAAAATTCATAATGACGGGTTTTTTTCCCGTAGAAGCTTATTAAGGGTTTTGTTGATATTCCCCTTGAGGATATCCCATCATAGAAGGGGAAATTCCCATTTTGATTAAATTTTTTGGGTGATACTTTCCCTTGATATGTTTATACGTTTGGTTTCATACCTTCTTGGTAAATTTTTATTCCTGTTTCTCCATTGCAATGAAACCAAAATGGTTATGGTGGCTATATTTTCATGGTTAGGATAATTTTATCATGGCGATTATATGCATTTCTGAGCATATTGTCATGGTGACTATGTTGCATAATATCTATATCGTCATACAATTTGTCAAATGATGGCAAAAATTGTCTTAGATACGGTACTGTCAGTGTTATTGTATTGTCACGGTGGTTGTATTGTCAACGAGACTATAGAGTCTTGGTGGCACATTGTCGTTAAGATCACATTGTTTTTTTTTTTTTTTTTGCTTTGTCCGCTGTCTCCCGCTGGTTTGCGGGATAGCGCAAGGAGAGGGAAACAGACTAATAAGATAATGGCCCAACCCACACCCATACACAAGTATATCCATACGTCCACACACGAAATATACATCTACACAGCTTTCCATGGGGTTTTCCCCAGAGCTTCACAGCCGTGATTCAATCCACTGCCAGCCACGTCAACCACGGTATACCACATAGCTCCAATTCACTTATCCTCTGCCCTCATTTCCACCTCCGCCTGTTCAGGCCCCCATCACACAAAAACTTTTTCACTACATCTTTCCACTCCCAATTTGGGTTCCTATTCTCACTCGGTTCCTCCACCTCGGACACATATATCTCTTAGGTCAAAGATTTACTCATCATTCGCACCATGTGCCCAAACCATTTCAAAACACCCTTTCTGCTCTCTCAACCACGCTCTATTTATTTCCCACACATCTCTTTACAACTTTCGTTACTTACTCGATAACAACCTCACACCGCACATTGTCCTCAAAATTATTTCCAGACATCCATCCTCCTGCGCACAACTCTATCCATAGCCCACCCTCGCAACCATACAACAATGTGGAACCACTATTCCTTCAAACAACCCATTTTTGCTTCGGAGATAATGTTCGACTTCCAACATTCTTCAAGGCTCCCAGAATTTTCGCCCCCTCCCCACCTATGAATCCACTTCCGCTTCCATGGGTCCATCGCTGCCAAATCCCCACTCCAAGATATCTAAAAAAACTTTACTTCCTCCAGTCCAGTTTTTTTCCATTCCAAACTCACCTCCCAATTGACTTGTCCCTCAACCCCTACGGTACCTAATAACCTTGCTTTATTCACATTTACTCTTAACTTTTTCTTCCACCACACTTACCAAACTCAGTCCAACCAGTTCTGCAGTTTCACATGAATCAGCCCACCAGGCTGTATCATCAGCGACAGCACTGACTCACTTCCAAAGCTCTCTCATCCCCCAAAGACATCATACTTGCCCCTCTTTCAAAACTCTTGCATTCCACCTCACTAAAAACCCCTCCATAAAACAAATTAAACAACCATGGGACATTCCACACCTGCCGCAAACCTACAATTTCACTGCGAAACCATCAATTTTCTCTTTCCTACACGTATACACATGCCTTGACATCCTCGAAAAAAACGTTTCACTGCTTTCTACCAACTTGCCTCCCACAACCATATTTCTTAATACTTCCACAGAGGCATCTCTATCAACTCTATCATATGCTTCTCAGATCCCTAAATGCTACATTTCAAATCCATTTGCTTTTCTAGTATTTCTCACATACATTTTCAAAGCAAGCACCTGATCCACATCCTCTACACTTCTGAAACCACATGCTCTTCCCCAATCTGACGCTCTGTCATACCTTCACCTGCTCAATCAATACCCTCAATATTATTTTCCAGTAATACTCAACAAACTTATACTCTGTAATTTGAGCATACTCTTATCCCTTTCCTCATTGTACAATGGCACTATGCAACGCATTCCGCCCACTCTCTTGGGACCTCACCATGAGTCATACATGCATTAAATACCTTACCAACAGTCAACCAACTAAGGCACCTTTTTTTTAATAAATTCCCACTCTTAATAAATTTATAAATTCCACTCAACCATTCACTCTTCTTTTCTGAAACCGATACAAATCTTCACCTTAGCCTCCACAAGATGAATGAACAGCATCCTCACTTGCACTGTCTAGCACTACTTAAACATCCAAAAGGCTCTCTTTCGCGCGTCCTGTCAATTAACACGTTTAATCCAATAACGCTCTCTGGCCATCTCTCCTACTTACATAAGTATACTTATGTCTATCTCGCTTTTAAAGCAGGTATATATGTATATGATCCTGGGGGAGGATAGGGTGTTGAAAGATATACTTCCACGCATTCTGCGTGGCGTAGAAAGCGACTAGAGGGGACGGGCGGGTGGGCCCGAAATCTCCCCTCTTGTATTTTTTTAACTTTCTAAAAATGGTGAAACAGAGAAGGAGTCACGCGTGGGAGTGTCATCCTCCTCGTAGGCTCAGATTGGGGTGCTACATGTGTGTGGATGTAACCAGATGTGAAAAAAGAGAGATAGGTAGTATGTCTGAGGAAAGGAACCTTGGATGTTTTGGCTTCTGCGTGAAAACGCAGCTCAAGGGTAAAGGGGAAGAGTGGTTTGGAATGTCTGGGATAAAGTCAGGTTAGTGAGATGAATCACGAGCAAGGAAGGAGTGCATATCCTGAACACGGAGTTGTGGGAGTATGTGGTAGAATGTAGAAAGTAAATTCTCGATTAATAGGGGGTAAACTGAAAGTGATGGAGAGAGGATGGGTGATTATTGGTGCATTATGCACCTGAGCATGAGAAGAAAGATCATGAGAGGCAAGTGTTTTGGAATGCAGTCTGATGAGTGTGCACGTGGTTTTGATGCCCGAGACCGTTATAGTGATGGGTGATTTGAATGCAAGGTGAGTAATGTTGGAAGTTGAGGGGAATAATTGTATACATGGGGTGTTCAGTGATGTAAATGGAAATGGTGAAGGCTTGTAGATTTATGTGCTGAAAAAGGACTGATGATTTGGGGTCACATTGTTATGCTCACTTTATTACCATACTGGCTGTATTGTTTTAAATCCCTTTATCGCCATAATGGCTATTCGTCATTTTTGTTAAATATAACAAGGAGTTGACTGTTTTGTCATGTGGCAATATTGTCAGAATAGTTATTTGTCGAGTATTGGTGTTATATATATTTCTTTTCTGGCGTATATTATAATGATGGCAATACTAACATTTTTGCGGATATTGGCATGGCGATAAGTTTTTTAGCAGCTAAACTCGTGTTGTGGATATTATTAAATTGAATATTTTATTCATTGGGCTACATGGTCAAGGTTACTATATTTTCATGGTAGTACATTGTATGGTGAAGGACATTGGCATGGTGGTTGTATTCTTACTTTCAATAATAAATGCCGTCCTGGTACATTATCTTGGTCGCTATATCAACTTGATGGCTCATATTGTTATGGTTATTTTGTCTTTGGGATAATTTGTTAATTAGTGAAATACTGTTGTGATTTTATGTGACAATGATAATATTTCATGAAAATTATGTGATATTGTAAGGGTAAGTGAAGGTATGGATATCATCTCCTCATGTCACTGAAAATTGGCATGGTTTTTACAATATGATCCTGTTTATGTGTAATGCTGATATATTAATCATGATTGGTGTATGGATTATGGTACACTTATTGTAATGTTTTATTTCATCGTGATAATTTTGTAGGTGACTACAATTCCATGACAGTTATAATGTTATGGAGCATATCATGATGATAATCCTGTGTGAGTGACTGTTTTTTTCACGAGAACTGTATTGCCCTAGGAGGATATATTTTTGTATGATCAGAAAACGATATCTATTAACTAGTATCTATATTGTCAGGTGGTTATTATTGCCATTGTGAATATTAGTTGAAAGTTTCTATATTTTTGCTCTGATTATATTGTCATATCAGTTATATGTCATGGTTAGCTTTCTTGTCCTAGTGTATAGATTGTCGTCGTGACTATATTTTCATAAGGCTAAAGTGTCATAACAAAAATTCTGACATGGGAGGCTATATTTTATATATTTATAAAGTCATTGTAAGATTACTGTCAAGGTGACTCTATTGTCTGGTGATTGTAGTTATATCTTGATATTATTGTCAGATGGCCGTATTGTCATGT
>NW_027264284.1:0-112813 GCF_036320965.1 Panulirus ornatus | reverse complement strand
GTTTTGGTCGAGGTGGTGTGCAAAGTGAGAGGGTTAGGGAAAATGATTTGGTAAACAGAGAAGAGGTAGTAAAAGCTTTGCGGAAGATGAAAGCCGCAAGGCAGCAGGTTTGGATGGTATTGCAGTGGAATTTATTAAAAAAGGGGTTGACTGTATTGTTGACTGGTTGGTAAGGTTATTTAATGTATGTATGACTCATGGTGAGGTGCCTGAGGATTGGCGGAATGCGTGCATAGTGCCATTGTACAAAGGCAAAGGGGATAAGAGTGATTGCTCAAATTACAGAGGTACAAGTTTGTTGAGCATTCCTGGTAAATTATATGGGAGGGTATTGATTGAGAGGGTGAAGGCATGTACAGAGCATCAGATTGGGGAAGAGCAGTGTGGTTTCAGAAGTGGTAGAGGATGTGTGGATCAGGTGTTTGCTTTGAAGTATGTATGTGAGAAATACTTAGAAAAGCAAATGGATTTGTATGTAGCTTTTATGGATCTGGAGAAGGCATATGATAGAGTTGATAGAGATGCTCTGTGGAAGGTATTAAGAATATATGGTGTGGGAGGAAAGTTGTTAGAAGCAGTGAAAAGTTTTTATCGAGGATGTAAGGCATGTGTACGTGTAGGAAGAGAGGAAAGTGATTGGTTCTCAGTGAATGTAGGTTTGCGGCAGGGTGTGTGATGTCTCCATGGTTGTTTAATTTGTTTATGGATGGGGTTGTTAGGGAGGTAAATGCAAGAGTTTTGGAAAGAGGGGCAAGTATGAAGTCTGTTGGGGATGAGAGAGCTTGGGAAGTGAGTCAGTTGTTGTTCGCTGATGATACAGCGCTGGTGGCTGATTCATGTGAGAAACTGCAGAAGCTGGTGACTGAGTTTGGTAAAGTGTGTGGAAGAAGAAAGTTAAGAGTAAATGTGAATAAGAGCAAGGTTATTAGGTACAGTAGGGTTGAGGGTCAAGTCAATTGGGAGGTGAGTTTGAATGGAGAAAAACTTGAGGAAGTGAAGTGTTTTAGATATCTGGGAGTGGATCTGGCAGCGGATGGAACCATGGAAGCGGAAGTGGATCATAGGGTGGGGGAGGGGGCGAAAATTCTGGGGGCCTTGAAGAATGTGTGGAAGTCGAGAACATTATCTCGGAAAGCAAAAATGGGTATGTTTGAAGGAATAGTGGTTCCAACAATGTTGTATGGTTGCGAGGCGTGGGCTATGGATAGAGTTGTGCGCAGGAGGATGGATGTGCTGGAAATGAGATGTTTGAGGACAATGTGTGGTGTGAGGTGGTTTGATCGAGTGAGTAACGTAAGGGTAAGAGAGATGTGTGGAAATAAAAAGAGCGTGGTTGAGAGAGCAGAAGAGGGTGTTTTGAAGTGGTTTGGGCACATGGAGAGAATGAGTGAGGAAAGATTGACCAAGAGGATATATGTGTCGGAGGTGGAGGGAACGAGGAGAAGAGGGAGACCAAATTGGAGGTGGAAAGATGGAGTGAAAAAGATTTTGTGTGATCGGGGCCTGAACATGCAGGAGGGTGAAAGGAGGGCAAGGAATAGAGTGAATTGGAGCGATGTGGTATACCGGGGTTGACGTGCTGTCAGTGGATTGAATCAAGGCATGTGAAGCGTCTGGGGTAAACCATGGAAAGTTGTGTAGGCATGTATATTTGCGTGTGTGGACGTATGTATATACATGTGTATGGGGGTGGGTTGAGCCATTTCTTTCGTCTGTTTCCTTGCGTTACCTCGCAAACGCGGGAGACAGCGACAAAGCAAAAAAAAAAAAAAAAAAAAAATTATATATATATATATATATATATATATATATATATATATATATATATATATATATATATATACATATATATACTTCAATTAAGGTCCGGCCTTGATGTGTAGTTTTTCCGTGACTAGATTCTTTAAAACAAAAAAAGTTTATACCTCTTATTTCTCTTTCAATCGTAATTTTTCTTTGTCATCCCACCACTCGCTCTCCTTTCTAGTCTGACTCCACCCCTTTTCGCATGTCACATCTCTTGCATATGCCAGCACAGCTTCCCTAAGTACCTCCCAATCCTCACATACTTCCCTTGCTTCGTTTACTCTCACCTTTTGTCATTCTACACTCATTCTATCATGTTGTTTCTTCACACAAGTTACTTTTCAAACTCACTTTCACCACTCTCTTCTCACTCGTAACCTTTCCTCTTTTCCGTAAACCTCTATAAATCTTCATCGTAGCCTCAACATGCGTTAATGAGATGACCTTGATTAAGGCCTTCAAATGCACTTGTTTCAGCTAGCATAAAAGAAATGCACCCAGAGTAGCAACAGTCCCCAGTATCCATCTTGCTCGTGTCCGAAAAAGCTGAAAGTCCAAACGTAATGCAGCAGAAAGACACCAAGTAAGAAGTAAGGTTAAAGCAATACACAATATCCCTTATGTCGCATGTTTATTTTCAGTAATGCCAAACGTCTTAACACAGCAAGACGAACTGTTCGCCACATATGCAGACAGGATGAAGCCAGTAACATACGCAACGTCTAGAAAATGGCATCGCGTTGAAAAAGTGCATCTACGAGATTCATCAGCCTCACATGACCAGTGAATTTACATGCCAACAAGATACGTCTAACAATGTGTGTAACAACAACGTTGATGAAAACTGAGTCCACAACACTATCTACTGAAAGCTTAGATCACATTCCTTCACCTCTAATAACAAATGAATCAGTCCCTGACACAGCTGCCTCATTGAATAACCATCAGAAAGATTTCATACCAGATATTTGCCGACATGTGATCGCTAAGGAGTACCAACAGGTGTCGTTTACAATGGAGATCCTATCCTACCGTCGAGTTCAGTCTGCGAGACCTAGTAGGGAGCAGCTGCATCAGTCATCATTAAATCCAAGTTTAATTGCTGCTGAAAATGAGTGAGTTCAACATGAGAGAATTAAATCTTATTCCAGATGTTTACATCCCATCGAATCATTTCTAATAAAATTAGGTAAAAAACAGTAAGTGTAATCTTACTGGTTAAAAACAAAAACGCTTTTCTCATCTGTCACCATTAAAGAAAAAAAGTACAGCAAAATGTACCTTTGCTCTGTATAATTACTAAATTGTGAGTACCCTAACTTTAACTTCGCCACTCTTCAAATGTAGAGTTCTATATGGGACACTATTTTCGATGTAAATCAATGATCTTTAGCAATGTCATTTTTCTTGTGCACAATTACTTCAAAATCTCCTCTTTAACTGTGGCACTGAAACATATCCTGAAATCGACTCAACAGTGGGTTTAGGTTATTATGAAGAACATTGTATATCATATATTAGTAGAAACATATATTTCCATAATCCATCTACACTTAACTCCTTATGTGTTTCCTCAGTCAGCGCATGTAGTCAGAGGATGAGTACAAGAACTTTACGCAAGGGCTCTCTCGCAAAACAACTCTGGCTGTAGTCTACACCAGCTCCAGGACATCTCGGACCACGAGAACTCAAGAACTCGTTGAGTCGATGTGATTCAGGAAATCAATTGGAGCAAAACATAAGTATATTGCGGTGTACGACGATACTTGTATACTTTACTAGTGATCGTAGGAAGCCTACAGCGTAACGAACAAAGATGACACATTGTATATCCTTCTTACATGAACTTCACACCAGTATTCATTCACATTCACAGTATCAAAGTAGTACAGCAAATGGTAAATATAGGTGAAAAACATTACAGATAATTACCACATTCTCTGACGCTCTCGTCCTCGCTCCCGGTACATTCGGGTACACCGTTGCACCGGAGGATGCTAGAAATGCACTCTCCGGGGCCACACTGGAACACTGCTCCACCTGCCGCCGTCCCATTACACGGGACTAACCCTGCCCTATCCCTCGCGCCGACTGGACTTCCAATAAGGACGTCATTCTGGTTCATAAGGACGTTCCCTTGGCTCGTGAGGACGTCCATGTCACTAGAAGGACCGTTTGTCTCCTTCGGGTATCTTAAATGAGGTGTGTTAGGCGTGAATAACGCATCCCTCTTGCTGTTGCTGCTGCTGCTGCTCCTTGGGGAACCTGCTAGGTAGCAAGAAGGGAAAGGTGAGAATATTAAACATATGTTTTGGACAATTAAGGAATGAAGCCTCAAAAACAAATATAGAGAAAAAAAGATGAGCATCAGAAGGTAATATTACCCGAATATAGAAACTCTGTTCTTTTGTCATTGATAGGGTAATATAAAGTTGTCCTTTCTCTAGTAACTAAATGGATAGAAATAAGTTGAGGACTGTTCCCTTTCACTAAAAAAAGAAAGATTATATAGAATAGATATATTCATTTATCTATTTATTCACCTTCCTACTTGATTACCGTTTCCCGCGTCAGTGAGGTAATGACAAGAAACAGAAAAGAAAGACATCCACTCATACACACGTGCATAAAAACACGCTCATGCACGTACATATACATAGATATACATATACATATGAACATATGCATACCTATACAGACACATACAGAGCCATATACATAGATACCCATGTCCATATTCATATTCACTTTCTTTCTTCCATTTCCGGCGCCACCCTCCCCACAAGAAACAGCATTGCCACTCCCTGCGTCAAAGAGGTAGTGCCAAGAAACATAAAAAGGCCAAATTCGTTCACACTCAGTCTCTGTCTGTCATGTGTAATGCAACGAAAGCACAACTCCCTTTCCACATCAAGGCCCCACAGACCTTTCTATGGTTTACTCAAGACGTTTCAAATGCCCTGGTTCAGTCCATTGATAGCGCGTCGACCCCGCTATACCACATCGTTCCAATTCACTCTATTTTTGCACGCCTCTCACCCTCTTGCATGTTCAGGACCCGATCACTCAAAATGTTTTTCACTTCATCCTGCTACCTTCAATTTGGTCTCCCACTTCTTCTTGTTCCCTTCTCCTCTGACACATATATCCTCTTTGTCAACCTTTCTTCACTCATTCTCTCCATATGTTCAAATAATTTCAACAAACCCTCTTCTGCTCTCTCAACGACCTCTTTTTAATACCACACATCTCTCTTACCCTTTCATTACTTACTCCATCGCTTCATACCAATACTGTTCTCAAAGATTTCTTTTCCAACACACCCATCCTCCTCAGTACAAACCTATCTATAGCCCATGCCTCGCAACCATATAATATTGTTGAACTATTATTCCTTCAAACATGCCCATTTTCGCTCTCCTAGATAACGTTCTCTCTTTCCACACATTCTTCATCGCTCCCAGAACCTTCGCCCCTGACTCCGCCCTATGACTAGCTTCCACTTTCATGGTTCCACTTCCATTCACTGCTAAGTCCACTTCCAGATATCTAAAGCACTTCACTCCCTCCACTTTTTCTTCATTCAAACTTACATCCCAACTAACTTGTCCCTCAACCATCCTGAACCAAATAACCTTGCTCTTACTAACATTTACTCTTCACTTTCTCCTTCCACACACTTTTCTAAACTCAGTTACCAGCTTCTGTAGTTTCTCACTAGAATCAGCCACCAGAGCTGAATCATCGGCGAACAACAACTGACTCACTTCCCAGGCCCTCTCATTCCCAACAGACTGCATACTCGCCCCTCTCTCCAACGCTTGCATTTACATGGGATTTGATTGGTCTAAACCCCGTTGCTCACCAACGAGAGACGAAGGGTATTCCATTTCTTAGTATTCAAATAGTAATTTTCCCATTAGCGGTAGCGTTCCCGCCTGCCACGCCGGGTACTCGGGTTCGAGCCTGGTTGTCGGAGGTTTCTATGTTTTATGAAAGTGCGCGTTCATATGCACTATATTCGTATCCATATAACTCTGTGTTGTACATTTAGGTTCTGTAAAATGGTATCTACTTTGTTGCTTGATCCTGATGGGATTTGATCGGTTTCGACACCGTGGCTTACTAGCGTGAGACGAAGGGTATTCGATTAATCAGTATTCAAGTAGTAATTTCCCCATTAGGGGTGATCATAGCGTAGCAGTAACGCTCCCGCCTGCCAAGCTGGCGTCCCAGGATCGAGTCTGATTGTATGTTCTATGCACTATATTCGTATTCATATAACTCCGTATTGTAAAGTTAGGCTCTCTAAAATGCTACCTGCTTTGTTGTTTGAGACATATGGGAATTGGTCGGTCTAGGCCCCGTTGCTCACCAACGTGAAGGGAAGGGTATTCGACTACTTACCATTCGAATAGTCATTTCAATTAGGGGTGATCATAGCCTTGCAGTTAGCGCTTGTTGTAGGTTTCTATGTTCTATGAAAGACTGCGTTCATATGCAGTATGTTCGTATTCATATACCTCCGTGTGGTACAATTAGGTTCCGTAATATACTATCTGCTGTTTGCGTGAGTCTGATAGGATTTGACCAGTCTAAGCCCAGTTGCTCAAAACGTGAGACGAAAGGTATTCGATTACTCAGTATTCGAATAGTGATTTCCCTGTTATGGGTGATCATAGCCTAGTGGTAGCGCTCTCGCCTGCCACGCAGGCGTCGCAAGTTGGAGACTGGCTATTGGAAGACTGTATGTTTTGTGAAAGTGCACATTCCTATGCACTATATTCATTTTCATATACCTCTGTGCTCTACAATTAGATTCTGTAAAATGTTATCTGCTTGTTATGTGAGGGTGATGATATTTGACCGGTCTACATTCCGTTGCTCACTAATGTAACGCGAAAGGTATTCGATGACTTAGTATTCGAATGGTCATATCCCTGTTAGTACTAGCACTCCCGCCTGCCACTCAAGGGGTTTCAGATTCAATTCTGGCTTTTGAAGGTTTGTATGTTCTATGAAAGTGCTTGTTCATATGCAATGTATTCGTATTTACATAAGTCCGTGTTGTGCAGTTAGTTTTGGTAAAATGCTATCTGCTGGTTGTGCAAGCCTGATGGGATTTGACCAGTCTACACCCCGTTTCTTACCAATATGAGTGGAAATGTATTTGATTACTCATATTCGACCAGTCATTTTCTTATTAGGAGCGATCAAAGACTAGCGGTAGCGCTTCCACCTACCACGCAGGGGCTCCGGGCTCAAGCCTGGCTGTCAGATGTCTGAATGTTTTATGAGAGTGCGCTTTCTTATGCACTATATTCGTATTCATATACCTCCTTGTTATATAGTTAGGTTCTGCAAAATGCTATTTGCTGGTTGTGTGAGTTTGATAAGATTTGACCGGTCTTGACCCCGTTGCTCATCAACGTCAGACGATGGGTATTCGATTACTTAGTATTGGAATTGTCATTTCTCTACTATAGGTGATCATAACCAATCGGTAGCACTCCCGCTCTCCACTCAGGGGTCCCGGGTTCGAGCCTGGCTGTTGGAAGTTTCTATGTTCTATGAAAGTGCGCGTTCATATGCACTATATTTGTATCCATATACCTCTGTGTTGTATAGTCAGGTTCTGCAAAATGCTGTATGATGATTTTGTGAGCCTGATTGGATTTGAGCTGTTAAAGGCCCGTTACTCTACAACGAGAGACTAAGGGTATTCTATTATTAATATTCCAGTAGTCATGTCCCTATTATGGGCAATCATAGCCTTGTGGTACCGCTCCAGCCTGCCACGCAGGGTCCTGTTTTCGAGCCAGGCTGTAGGATGTTTGTATGTTTTATGAAAGTGCGCGTTCTTATGCGCTAATCTCGTATCAATATACCTCTGTGTTGTACAGTTAGGTTCTGTGAAATGCTGTATAGTGGTTATGTGGGCTTGATGATCAAGGCTTTGACTGGTCTAGACCCCGTTGCGCACCATCGTGAGACGATGGGTATTCGATTACTTAGTACTCGAACGCAAGGGTCCCGGATTCGAGCCTGGCTTCAGGTTTGTATTTTCTAAGAAAGTGCTTGTTCATTATGCAATATATTCATATTCCTCCGTCTTGTACAGCTAGGTTTGGTAAAATGTTATCTGCTGGTTGTATGATCCTGATGGAATTTGACCAGCCTACAACCCGTTTATTACCAGCAAGACGAATGGTATTCGATTACTCATAATCGAATAGTCAATTCCCTATCGGGGCGATCAAAGACTAGCAGTAGCGCTTCCGCCGGCCAAACAGGGGTTCTAGGTTGAACCTGACCATCGGATGTTTGTAATCTTTATGAAAGTGCGCTTTCTTGTGCACTATATTCGTATTCATATAACTACGTGTTGTATAGTTAGGTTCTGTAAAATGCTATCTGCTGGTTCTGTGAGCTTGATGGGATTTGACCGTTCTAGACTCCGTTGCTCACCAACGTTAGACGATGGGTATTCGATTACATATTATTCGCATTGTCATTTCGCTTCTAGAGGTGAGCATAACCAAGCGGTAGAACTCCCGCTTGCCGTTCAGGGGTCACGGGTTCGAGCCTTAATCTTGGAACTTTCTGTTCTGTAAAAGTGCGCTTTCATATGCGCTATATTTGTATTCATATACCTCCGTGACGTGCATTTAGGTTCTGTAAAATGCTATCTGGTTTGTTGTTTGAGCCTGATAGGATTCGTTCGGTCTAGACCGCGTTGCTCATCAACGTAAAAGGAAGGGCATTCGATTACTTAGCTTTCGAACAGTCATTTCAGTGTGATCATAGCTTTGCGGTAGTGCTTCCACGTGCCACGCAGAGGTCCTGAGTTCGAGTGGTTGCATGTTTTATGAATGTGCGCGTTCCTATGCACAATATTCATATTTATATACCTCCGTGTGGTACAGTTAGGAACTATAAAATGCTATCTGCTAGTGGTTTGGGCTTGATGGCATTTGACCGGTTAGACCCCGTTGTTCACCAATGTGACGCGAAGGGTATTCTATTACTTATATTCGAATAGTCATTTCCCTATAGTGGGTGATCATAGCTTAGCATTAGCGCCCTCGCCTGCAACACAAGGATCCCGGGATCGAAACTGGCTGTTGCAGGTTTGTGTGTTCTATGAAAATGCGCGTTCTTATCCACTATATTCGTATTCATATACCTGCATGTTGTACAGTTAGTTCTGTAAAGTGCTATGTGCCGGTGGTGTAAGCCTGATTGCATTTAAGCGGTCTAGCCCCGTTGTTCACCAACGAAGGCTATTCCATCATTTAGTACTGGAATAGTCATTTCTTCATTAGGAGTGCTCCCGCCTGCCACGCAGGGGTCCCCGATTCAAACCTGATTGTTGGAGGTTTTTATCATCCATGAAAGTGCGCGTTCATATGCACATAACCCCGTGTTCTAGAGTTACGTTCTGTTAAATGCTATCTGCTGGTTGTGTGAGAATGACGGGGTATGACCGGTCTAGATCTCGTATGGGCTTGTTAATGTGAGACGAAAGTTATTCTTTTACCTAATATTCAAATAGTCATTTTCCTATTAGGGGTGATCATAACCTATCGGTTGCGCTCCCGCCTGCCAAACAGACGTCCCGGGTTCGAGACCGGCTGCTGGAGGTTTTTCTGTTTTATGAATGTGCGCTTTCATGAGCACTACATTCGTATTCATATCTGCTAGTTGCGTGAGCCTTATGGCATTTGATCGGTCTAGACCCCGTTGCTTACCAACGTCAGACTAAGGGTATTCGATTACTTAGCATTCGAAGAGTTATTTCAATATTAGGGGCAATCTTAGTCTTGTGGTAACGCTCCCGCCTACCACGTCGAGGTCCCGGGTTCGAGCCTGGTTGTTGTACGATTGTATGTTCCATGAAAGTGCGCTTTCATATGCACTACATTCTTATTCATGTACCTCGATGTTTTACAGTTAGGCTCTGTGAAATGTTGTACAGTTAGTGTCTGTAAAATGCTATCTGCTGGTTGTGTGAGCCTGATGGAATTTGACCGGTCAAGACCCCGTTGTCAATTAAAGTGAGACAAAGGGCATTCGATTACTTAGCATTCAAATATTCTTTCAATATTTGAGCCTTGCGGCAGCGCTCCCGCCTGCTACGCAGGGGTCCCGGGTTCGAGCTTGGCTTTTGGAGATTTGTATGTTCTAAAAAAGTGCTCGTTCATATGCACTATATTCGTATTCATATATCTCCATGTTGTCGCTACCCTTGCTTTGTTTTGAAGGTTTTATCTTATATGATCATGTTTGGTGCATGATTATCGAAACCATAATGTGATATCGTTTGTATTTCATTGTATTGAATTTGTCATAGTAACTATATTTTCATGTAAGCTATATTGTTCTGGTAGGTACATTTTCATGGCTGTTCCACTGTTTTATTGGCTATACTGTCAAGGTGACTGTATAGTGATGATAAATCATGTCTTCCTCGTTATTTTGTCATAGAGACTATATTCTCTTGGACGCTATATGTTTGCTATGATCCAAAAATGACTGTTTTGTCACAGTATCTATATTTCTATGTGGCTGTATTCTCAGAGTGGATATAATTTATAAATGCGTTTATTGTTGCGTTGACTATATTGTCATATCATTTATGTGATCATGGTGGCTTTATTGTTATGGTGAATATATTAGCGTCTTGACTATATTATCAGAATGGCGAAACTGTCACTTTAAAGATATTCATATGGAGGCTATATTTTCACGACAAATATATTTATGTGGACGCTATATTTTCGTGATGTTCATGTACTCATTGTATATTCATTATCAAGGCGACGCTAATATCCTGGCGATTGATTTATATCAAGAGATTATTGTCATGGTGGCTGTACTGTCTTGATGACTGTATAGTCGTTTGCTATTTTTTTAATAGTACTGTTTTTGTGAAGATGGCTTTATTGTCAGTGAAGCTGGAGAATCGTGGGGAACATATTTTCATAGTTTCAGTATTATCATTATGAACATACCGTCGTTCTGGTTATCATCTCTTTTTCTTTACGTTGCTATGATTTATATATCGTCACCTTGTCTATAGTGGCAAGGTCATCCTTTTTATAGGTGCTATAATGTCATTTTCTAATAATGCATATTTTGTCACAAGCGATATATCATTTTGATAACTTTATTATTAAGGTGACAGTATTTTGATGGCGACTATATTGTCATAATGACTATAATATCAGAGTGGCTCTATTGCCATGGTCACTATTTTATCATGATATTTATGTCATAGTGACTGTATTTTCATGGCAGCTTTCTAATGGTGTATAAAATTTTGTCCCTGACGTTATACCATAATAGAAGCGAAATTTTTCTTTTTCATTAAATGAACAAGTGACTACATTGTCATGATATGCTATATTGTTATGGTTTCAGTACTGTCGTGATGAATGTTTTGTTATTGTGGCTATATTGTAATGGAAGCCATAGTGGCAGGGTGACTATATTTTCATGGTAGGATCATTTTATTATGACGATTATATAACATTTCTGAGTATATTGTCATCGTGATTGTGTTGCCATAATATCTATATTGTCATTTAACTTGTTGAATTAGTGGCAATATTGTCTTTCAGACTGTATTTTGATGTTTTCTGTATTGTCATGTTAGTTGTATTGTCATCGTGACTATAAGGACATGGTGACAATATTTTGCCTTTAAGAATACATTGCTAGGGCAATCATATTTCCATGATGGCTATATTGTTTGGTTACCATATTGCCATGATGGCTATATGTTTAGTTACCATATTGCCATGATAGCTATTTGTCATTTATTTTTCTTTTATATTTCAAGAAGGTGGCTGTCTTTTAATGTTACTTATATTGTCAGAGTAGTATATTGTCAATTTAGGTATATCGTTGTGATGAGTATTATTTCTGTTGAAATATTGCCATGATGGCTATACTAACATTTTAGAGATATTGGCGTGGTGATATATCGTCTTAGCAGCTAAACTCTTGTTGTTGCTAGCTTTTGGTTATTTTCTATCTTGAATATTTTGCCATGGCAAGTACATTATCAACGTTACTATATTTTCATGGTAGCTATATTGTCATGGTGACGACATTGGCACGGTGGCTGTATTGCATTTCTCGATACAATGCTCGCTACATTATCTTGGTCGCTATAACAAGTTGATGGCTATGTTGCTATGATTAATTTTGTCGTTGGGGATATATTTGTCACTGTCTACAATATTGTTGTGATTATTTGGTCATGATAACAATATATTCATGGCGTCTTCTTTGGTATTGTAAGTGTATGGATATCATATCATCATGTCACTTATACTGTCATGGCTTTTATACTGTGATATTGTTTATGTCAACCTGCTGATTATATGATCATGATTGGTCTATGATTATGGTAAGTATATTGTAATGCCGATGATATTTCATTATGATAATTTTGTCATGTTGACTAAAATTTCATGACATCTATAATGTTTTGGCAGGTACAGTTTCGTGATTGTTACATTGTTTTATGGTCTATACTGTCAACGTGTCTATATTATAATGATATATCCTGTCTTGGTCGCTATTTTGTCATAGAGACTATGTTATCATGCCGGCTATATGTTTGCTATGATTCAAAAGCGACTATTTGTCACAAAATCTATATTGTCATGTAGTTATACTGCCATAGTGAATATGATTTGTATATTTCTTTTTTGCTTCTTTGACTGTATTGTCACATCAGTTATATGATCACTGTGGCTATATTGTTATAGTGAATAAATTGCCGTCATGACTATATTATCATAATGGCCAGATTATCATGGCAGACATGTTGACATGGAGGCAATATTTTCATGATATTCATACAGTCATTGTAAGTTTATCATCAAGGTGACTGATGACATGGTGATGACTTGTATCGTGACATTATTATCATGGTGGCTGAACTATGATGGTGCCTATATTCTCCTTTGCTGTATTTTCAATGTTGCTCTTTTTTGAATATGGCTTTGTTGTCAGTGTAGCTATAGTGTCATGGGAAACATATTTTCATAGTGGCAGTATTGTCATTATGACCATGAAGTCATTTTGGCTATCTTTTCATTTTATTTACATTGCTATAATGTATATATCGTCACCTTAGCTATATTGGCAAGGTTATCTTTTATAGGTGATATATTGTCATTATTTAACTCTCGCATACTTTGTCATAAGCGAAATATTATCATGATAATTATATTTCTATGGTAACAATATTGATATAGCGACTATATTATCATTATGACTATAATGTCACAGTGGCTATATTGCCAAGATAACTATATTGTCATGGTGACTTTTTTATCATGATTTTTATAATGTCATAATGACTGTATTTTCGTAGAAGCTCTTTGAATGGTGTTGATATTGCCCTTGAGGATATACCATTATAGAAGAGAAATTGTCATTTTGATTAGATTATCATCTGACTACATTGCCATGATATGCTATACTGTTATGTTTTCAGTACTGTCATGGTAAATCTTTTATTACTGTTTCTACATTGCAATGGAAATCAAAATGGTAGGTGGCTATATTTTCATGGTAGGATAATTTTATCATGGCGAGTATATTGCATTTCTGAGTATATTGTCATGGTGACTATGTTGCCGTAATATCTATATTGTCATATAATTTGTCAAATTGATGGTACTGTCATGTTATCTGCATTGTCACGGTGGTTGTATTATCAACGTTACTACATAGTCATGATGGCTACATTGTCGTTAAGATCACATTGTTATGATAACTATATTACCATAGTGGCTGTGTTGTTAAATCACTATATCGCCATAATGGCTCTTTGTCCTTTTTGTTGTATAACAAGGAGGTGACTGTCTTTTCATGTTGGCAATATTGTCAGATTAGCTATATTGTCTAGTAGTGTGTATATATATTTCTTTTCCGGCGGTATATTATCATGATGGCAATAATAACATTTTGGCGATATTGGCACGGCGATATAGCGTTTTAGCAACTAAACTCTTGTTGTGGATATTTTTCAATTGTATATTTTATCATGGTAGCTACATAGTCAAGGTTACTATATTTTCATGGTAGCTACATTGTCATGGTGAAGACATTGGCATGGTTGTTGTATTCTTACTTTCAATATAATGCCGTCCTGGCTACATTATCTTGGTCGCTATATCAACTTGATGGCTATATTGTTATGGTTAATTTTGTCTTTCGGGATATATTTTGTAATTAGTGACAATACTGTTGGGATTATATGATCATGATAATATTTTCATGAAAACTTATGTGGTATTGTAAGTGTAAGTGAATGGATGTCATCTCATCGTGTCACTTAAATTGTCATGGTTTTTATAATATGATATTGTTTATGTCAACCTGCTGACTATATAATCATGATTGGTGTATGATTATGGTAACTATATTGTAATATCGTTTTATTTCATTGTGATATTTTTGTCATGTTGACTACAATTCCATGACAGCAATAATGTTATGAGCATATCATGATGATAAATCCTGTCTGAGTAACTGTTTTTTCACAGAGACTATATTGTCCTGGAATCTATATTTTTGCTATGATCCGAAAACGACTATCTATTAACAGTATCTATATTGTCAGGTGGTTATATTGCTATTGTGAATGTAAGTTGAATGTTTCTATATTTTTGCTTTGATTATATTGTCATATGAGTTATAGGATCATGGTAGCTTTATTGTCATAGTGAATAGATTGTCGTCGTGACTATATTTTCATAATGGCTAAATTGTCATAGCAAATATCTTGACATGAGGGCTATATTTTCATGATATTTATAAAGTCATTGTAAGATTACTGTCAAGGTGACTCTATTGTCCTGGTGATTGAGTTATATCGTCATATTATTGTCAAGAATGATGTATTGTCATGGTGGCTATATTGTACTTTGCTGTGTTTTAATTTTACTCTTTTGTGACGATAGGTTTACTGTCAGTGTACCTATAGTGTCATGGAAAATATATTTTCATAGTGGAATTATTGTCATTATGAACATACTGTCATTTTGGCCATCTCCTTATTTTCGTTACATTTCTATCATATATATATATCATCACCTTGGCTATATTGGCAACGTGATATTTTTTACGGTTGCTATGTTTTCATTTTTTATTTATGCATTTTTTTGTCGTAAGTGATAAATTATCATGATGACTATAAAATTCCGGTAACTATATATTGACATTTTGACTATATTGTTATTATGACAATGATAGCATGTTGGATATCTTGCCAAAGTAACTTTATTGTCATGGTGTCTATTTCATCATGATATTTATAATTTCATGGTGACTACATTTTCACGGTAGCTTTTATATTGGTGTTGGGTTTGCCCTTGACGATGCATCATTATAAAACGAGATTCTCATTTTGATTAACTCATTAGGGGACTACATTGTCGTGATATGCTATATTGTTATGGTTTCAGGAATGTCATTGTATATGTATTATTATGTTGGCTATATTCCAATGGAAGCCATAGTGGCAGAGTGGCTATATGTTCATAATATAATCATTTTGTTATGGCGATTATATTCCACTTGTGTGTATATTGTCATGGTGACTGATGCCATAATATCTATACTGTCATTTGATTTGGTGAATTGATGGCTATATTGTCATAATGTAATGTCATGGTCCCTGTAGTGTCTTGGTGGTTGTATTGTCATCGTGTCTATATGGTCATGGTAGTTATATTTCCATTAAGATTATATTGATATGGTAACTATATTGCCATGGTAGCTATATTGTTAAATGAATATATTGCCATGATGGCTATTTGTTATTTTTTGTTATATTACAAGGGGGTGATTATCTTTTCATGTTGCCTATATATCAGGGTACCTATATTGTTATCATAAGATTACAGTCATAAAGACAATATAGTCGCCATGCCAATATTTTCACCTTAATGATATGGGTATCATGATAATATATCGCTTATAACAGAATATGCACGATTAAAAAATGACAATATACCACCTATAAAAAAATCACCTTCCCAATATAGCCTAAATGACAATATAGCCTAAATGACAAGATAGCCTAAATGACTTTTTTTCATAATGACAATTGCGTGACTATGAAAATTTGTTCTCAATGAAAGTATAGCTACACTGATATTAAAGCCATATTCACTAAATAGTAACATTGAAATCGCATCAAACGACAATATAGCCACCATGATTGTACAGCCACCATAACAGTAATGTTACAACATAAATCAATCACTTTGATATCAGAGTAAACTTGAAAATTTTTTTACAATTACCATAAAAGTATCATGAGAATATAGCATCCATATCAATATATTTCCCATGACAATTTAGCCATTATGATAGTATAGTCAGAACTATAATATATTCACTATAACAACAAAGCCTCCATGGACATATAACTGATATAACAATATAGTCAACGCAACATTATAGAAACATTCAGAATATGTTCACAACGTCAATATAGCCACCTGACAATATAGATACCGTGATAAAATAGTCGCTTTCGGATCATAGAAAACATATAGCCTCTAAAGTATATAGTGTCCAGGAGACAATAGCGTCCAAAACAGAATTTGTCAATACTATACAGCCGCTTTGACAGTATAGCCCATAAAACAATGTCAGAACCATGAAAATGTACCTGCAATACCAATATAACTACTATCAAAATGAAGTCAACATACCAAAATGATCAAAAAAGATATTGTCATTGCTATATAGTTACAATAATCATACATTAATGATGATAATGTAATCATCATTTTCACTTAAGCACCCTCACCGTTTAAAAGCATGACAGACTAAGTTACATGATGATATGATATCCAGACAGATACATTTAAGATGCCAAATAAGCCCTCATAGAAATTTTATCATTATCATATAATCACAACCAAATTGTACGTAAAGGCAAAATACATCCCCAACGATGAAATTGACCGTAGCAATATAGCCATCAAGTTGGTATAGCGACCAAGATAATGTAGCCAGGATGGCGTTATATCGAACATAACAATACACCCGCAATGCCAATATCGTCATCTTTACAATGTAGCTTGCATGAAATATAGTAACCTTGACAATGTAGGTACCATGATAATGTATTTCCATGAAAAAATGTCCAAAACAACAGTTGGGCTGTGAACACTGTATCACCATGCTAATCTTGCCAAAATTCTAGTATAGCCATCATGGCAATATACCAAAAGGAAAAAAATACCCACCACAATAAGATAGCTAACTTAACAATATAGCTACTCTGACAAAAAGCCATGATGGCAATATAGTTACCATAAGAATGTAATCTTAACGACAGTATAGCCATCATGACCATAGAGTCACGATGACAAGACAAACTTGATGACCATACAGGCAACATGACAATACAATCTCTATGACAATATTGCCATCAATTTAATAAATCAAATGACAATATAGAAATTGTGGCAACACAGTCACCATGACAATATATTCAAAAATACAATAAAATACTAATAACAAAATGATCAAACCATGAAAATATAGCCACTCTGCCACTATGGCTTCCATTGTAATGGAGCCAACATAATATACATTCACCATGACAGTACTGAAACTATAACAATATAGCATATCATGACAATGTATTCACCTCATAATTTAAACAAAATGATATATCCGTTTTTATAATGATATATCTCCAAGGTTAAATCAACACCATTAAATAAGCTACAATGAAAATGTAGTCTTATGTAGTTATCTTAGGAATATATCCACTAAGAGATTTTAGTCATAATGACAATATAGTCACCTTGACAATATACCGTCACTTTAATGATATAGTTATCAAGATAATGTATATCTCATGAAAAAATACACATGATCAAAGAAAATGTCAATACAGCAACTATAAAGAGATCACCTTGCCAATATAGCCAAGGTGACGATAGGTAAATCTTCGCAATGTAACCAAAATGAACAGATAGCCAAAATGACGATATGTTCATAATGACAATACTGCTACTACGAAAATATATTCCCCATGACACTATAGCTACAATGACAATAAAGCAATCTTCACAAAAGAGTAACATTGAAAATACTGGAAACGACAATATAGCCACCATGACAATGCAGCTATCGTGACAATAATGTCACGATATACATCAATCGCCAGGCTATTAGAGTCACCTTGATAGTAATCTTTCAATGACTTTATGAATATCATGAAAATATAGCCCTCATATCAACATATTTCCTATGAAAATTTAGCCATTATGATAATATAGTCACGACGACAAGATATTCACTATGATAATAAAGCTACCATGATCATATAACTGATATGACAATATAGCTTTCAGGATATGTAGTGTCCAGGACAATATACAAATTACGGCAACACAGTAACCATGAGAATATACACACAAATACAAGAAAACCGTCATAACAAAATGATGCAACCATGAAAATATAGTTACCCTGCCACTATGACTTTAATTGTAATGGAACCAACATAGTATATATTGAACATGACTGTACTGAAACTATAACAATATCGCATATCATGGCAATATATTCACATGAAAATTTAAAAAAAAGGAAATTTTCGTTTTAATGATATATCTTCAAGGGCAAAATCAACACCATTAAATATGCAACAATGAAAATGCAGTCAAACTGTCATTATAACCATCATCATGAAATAGTCACTATGACAGTATAATTATCTTAGCAATATAGCCACTAAGAGGTTATAGTCATAATGTCAACATTTTCACAATGACAGTATACTGTCACCTTAATAGTAAAGATATCACGATAATGTATTGCTTATGAAAAAATATGCATGACTAAAAAAATGACAATATAGCAACTATAAAAGAGATCACCTTGAGAATATATCGAAGGTGACGATATGTAAATCTTCTTAATATACCCAAAATGAGTAGATAGCCAAAATGACTGCATGTTCATAATGACAATAATGCTGCTATGAAAATATATCCCCCATGACACTATAGCTACAATGACAATAAAGCAATCTTCACAAAAGAGTATCAGTGAAAATACAGCAAACGACTATATAGCCATGATGAAAGTACAGCCACTATGACAATAATGTCACGATATAATTCACTGACTATATAAACATCATGAAGATAAGGCTTCCATGTCAACATACTTGCTATGACAATTTAGCCAATATGGTGATATAGTCAAGACGGGAATATATTCACTATAACAATATAGCCATGATCATATAAGTGATATGACAATACAGTCAACGCAACAATAAGGAAGCATTAAAATTATATTCGTTATAGCAATATAAGCTCCTGACAATATTGAGGCTGTGACAAAATAGTATCTTTCGGATCATAGCAAACATATAGGCTCTAGGACAATATAGTGTCCATAACTAAATAGCGACCAAGACAAGATTTTTAATTAAGATATAGTCTCCTTTACAGTATAGCCGATAAAACAATGAAACAACAATGAAAATGTACCTGCCATAAAAATAAAGCTACCATGAAAATGCAGGCAACATAACAAAATTTTCACAATGAAATATAATCGCCATTACAATTTAGTTACCATAATCATATATCAATCATGATAACACCATCAGGAGGCTGACATAAACACCATCACAGTATAAAATCCATGACAATATAGTGACATGATATGATATCTATGCACTTGCACTCACATTACCAAATAAGCCACCATGAAAATATTGTTATCATGATCATATGATTAAAACAAAATTGTAGTTAATGACAAAATATATCCCCAACGACAAAATTAACCATATCAATATAGCCAGCAAGTAAATATAGCGACCAAGATAATGTAGTTAGGATGGCAATATATAGAAAATAACAATACAGCCACAATGGCAATATCGTCACCATGACAATGGAGCTACCATGAAAATATAGTAACATTGACAATGTAGCTACTATGATAATAAAATCCCATGGAACATATCCACAATAACAGTTTATTTGCTAAGACACCAGATCACCATGCCACTATCGCCAAAATGTTAGTTTAGGTATCATGTCAATATACCACCAGAAAAAGAAAACAAGCACCACAGTGATATAGCTAACTTAACAATATAGCTACCCTGATAATATATTCAACATGAAAAGACATTCACCTCCTTACAGTATAACAAAAATGAAAAATAGGTATCATGACAATGAAGTCACCTCTCAATATAGTCACCATGGCAATATAGTTACCATAACCATGTAATCATAACTGGAATATAACCAACATGACTATATAGTCAAGATGACATGCAACCATCATGACAATACAGGCAACATGACATTAGAGTCTCTACGACAATATTGCAAAAGTTTCAATAAATTAAATGATAATATATATATTGCTGGAACACAGTCACCATGACAGTAGTATCACAAATGCAATATAACCGCGATAACAAAATTATCTTACCATGAAAATTTAGCCACCCTGCCACTGCAATATAGCTAACATAATAATACATTCACTACGACAGTACTGAAACCATGACAATATAGCATATCATTACAATGTAGTCACCTGATGACAGTCGCGCACCAGCTACCGACGTGTACGGAGCTGCTGTTGTCTTTCAGATATAGGTTGTAGCTATTCCTCCCCGCGTTGTCGCTACCCTTGCTTTGTTTTGAAGGTTTTATCTTATATGATCATGATTGGTGTATGATCATCGAAACCATAATGTGATATAGTTTGTATTTCATTGTAATGAATTTGTCATAGTAACTATATTTTCATGTAAGCTATATTGTTATGGTAGGTATATTTTCATGGTTGTTCCACTGTTTTATTGGCTATACCGTCAAGGTGACTGTATTGTGATGATAAATCCTGTCTTCTTCGCTATTTTGTCATAGAAACTATATGTTCTTGGACGCTATATGTTTGCTATGATCCAAAAATGACTATTTTGTCACAGTATCTATATTTTCATGTGGCTGTATTCTCAGAGGGGACATAATTTATAAATGCGTTTATTGTTGCGTTGACTATATTGTCATATCATTTATGTGATCATGGTGGCTTTATTGTTATTGTGAATATATTTGCGTCTTCACTATATTATCAGAATGGCGAAACTGTCACTTTAAAGATATTCATATGGAGGCTATATTTTCACGAAAAATATATTTATATGGACGCTATATTTTCCATGATTTTCATGTACTCATTGTATATTCATTATCAAAGTGACGCTAATGTCCTAGCGATTGATTTATATCGAGAGACTATTGTCATGGAGGCTGTACTGTCTTGATGGCTGTATAGTCGTTTCATATTTTTTTCAATAGTACTGTTTTTGTGAAGATGGCTTTATTGTCAGTGAAGCTGGAGAATCGTGGGGAACATATTTTCATAGTTTCAGTATTATCATTATGAACATACCGTCGTTCTGGTTATCATCTCTTTTTCTTTACGTTGCTATGATTTATATATCGTCACCTTGGCTATAGTGGCAAGGTCATCCTTTTTATAGGTGCTATAATGTCATTTTCTAATAATGCATATTTTGTCACAAGCGATATATCATTTTGATAACTTTATTATTAAGGTGACAGTATTTTGATGGCGACTATATTGTCATAATGACTATAATATCAGAGTGGCTCTATTGCCATGGTCACTATTTTATCATGATATTTATGTCATAGTGACTGTATTTTCATGGCAGCTTTCTAATGGTGTATAAAATTTTGTCCCTGAGGTTATACCATAATAGAAGCGAAATTTTTCTTTTTCATTAAATGAACAAGTGACTACATTGTCATGATATGCTATATTGTTATGGTTTCAGTACTGTCGTGATGAATGTTTTGTTATTGTGGCTATATTGTAATGGAAGCCATAGTGGCAGGGTGACTATATTTTCATGGTAGGATCATTTTATTATGACGATTATATAACATTTCTGAGTATATTGTCATCGTGATTGTGTTTCCATAATATCTATATTGTCATTTAACTTGTTGAATTAGTGGCAATATTGTCTTAGAGACTGTATTTTGATGTTTTCTGTATTGTCATGGTAGTTGTATTGTCATCTTGACTATAAGGACATGGTGACTATATTTGCCATTAAGAATACATTGCTATGGTAATCATATTGCCATGATGGCTATATTGTTTGGTTACCATATTGCCATGATGGCTATATGTTTAGTTACCATAATGCCATGATAGCTATTTGTCATTTTGTTTTCTTTTATATTTCAAGGAGGTGGTTGTCTTTTAATTTTACCTATATTGTCAGAGTAGTATATTGTCAAGTTAGCTATATCGTTGTGATGAGTATTATTTCTGTTGATATATTGCCGTGATGGCTATGCTAACATCTTAGAGATATTGGCATTGTGATATATCGTCTTAGCAGCTAAACTCTTGTTGTGGCTATCTTTTGGGTATTTTCTATCTTGAATATTTTGCCATGGCAGCTACATTATCAACGTTACTATATTTTCATGGTAGCTATATTGTCATGGTGACGACATTGGCACGGTGACTGTATTTAATTCTCAATACAATGCTCGCTACATTATCTTGGTCGCTATAACAAGTTGATGGCAATATTGCCTTGATTAATTTTGTCGTTGGGGATATATTTGTCACTACCTACAATATTGTTGTGATTATTTGGTCATGATAACAATATATTCATGGCGGCTTCTTTGGTATTGTAAGTGTATGGTATGGATTTCATATCATCATGTCACTTATACGGTCATGGTTTTTATACTGTGATATTGTTTATGTCAACCTGCTGATTATATGATCATGATGGTCTATGATTATGGGAACTATATTGTAATGCCGATGATATTTCATTATGACAATTTTGTCATGTTGACTAAAATATCATGACAACTATAATGTTTTGGCAGGTACAGTTTCATGATTGTTACATTGTTTTATGGTCTATACTGTCAACGTGTCTATATTATAATTATATATCCTGTCGTGGTCGCTATTTTGTCATAGAGACTATGTTATCCTGCCGGCTATATGTTTGCTATGATTCAAAAGCGGCTATTTGTCACAGTAATCTATATTGTCATGTAGTTATACTGCCATAGTGAATATGATTTGTATATTTCTTTTTTGCTTCTTTGACTGTATTGTCACATCAGTTATATGATCACTGTGGCTATATTGTTATAGTGAATAATTGCCGTCATGACTATATTATCATAATGGCCAGATTATCATGGCAGACATGTTGACATGGAGGCTATATTTTCATGATATTCATACAGTCATTGTAAGTTTATTATCAAGGTGACTGATGACATGGTGATGACTTGTATCGTGACATTATTATCATGGTGGCTGAACTATGATGGTGGCTATATTCTCGTTTGCTGTATTTTCAATGTTGCTCTTTTTTGAATATGGCTTTGTTGTCAGTGTAGCTATAGTGTCATGGGAAACATATTTTCATAGTGGCAGTATTGTCATTATGACCATGAAGTCATTTTGGCTATCTTTTCATTTTAGTTACATTGCTATAATGTATATATCGTCACCTTAGCTATATTGGCAAGGTTATCTTTTTATAGGTGATATATTGTCATTATTTAACTCTCGCATACTTTGTCATAAGCGAAATATTATCATGATAATTATATTTCTATGGTAACAATATTGATATAGCGACTTTATTATCATTATGACTATAATGTCACAGTGGCTATATTGCCAAGATAACTATATTGTCATGGTGACTTTTTTATCATGATTTTTATAATGTCATAATGACTGTATTTTCGTAGAAGCTCTTTGAATGGTGTTGATATTGCCCTTGAGGATATACCATTATAGAAGAGAAATTGTCATTTTGATTAAATTATCAGCTGACTACATTGCCATGATATGCTATACTGTTATGGTTTCAGTACTTTCATGGTAAATCTTTTATTACTGTTTCTACATTGCAATGGAAACCAAAATGGTAGGTGGCTATATTTTTATGGTAGGATCATTTTATCTTGGCGATTATATTATATTTCTGAGTATATTATCATGGTGACTATGTTGCCATAATATATATATTGTCATATAATTTGTCAAATTGATGGCAATATTGTCTTAGAGACAGTACTGTCATGTTATCTGTATTGTCACGGTGGTTGTATTGTCACCGTGACTATATAGTCATGTTGGCTACATTGTCGTTAAGATCACATTGTTATGCTAACTATATTACCATAGTGAATATATTGTTAAATCACTATATCACCATGATGGCTATTTGTCATTTTTGTTATATAAGAAGGAAGTGACTGTCTTTTCATGTTGGAAATATTGTCATAATAGCTATATTGTCGAGTAGTGGGAATATATATTTCTTTTGGCGGTATATTATCATGATGGCAATAATAACATTTTGGCGATATTGGCACGGCGATATAGCGTTTTAGCAACTAAACTCTTGTTGTGGATATTTTTCAATTGTATATTTTATCATGGTAGCTACATAGTCAAGGTTACTATATTTTCATGGTAGCTACATTGTCATGGTGAAGACATTGGCATGGTTGTTGTATTCTTACTTTCAATATAATGCCGTCCTGGCTACATTATCTTGGTCGCTATATCAACTTGATGGCTATATTGTTATGGTTAATTTTGTCTTTCGGGATATATTTTGTAATTAGTGACAATACTGTTGGGATTATATGATCATGATAATATTTTCATGAAAACTTATGTGGTATTGTAAGTGTAAGTGAATGGATGTCATCTCATCGTGTCACTTAAATTGTCATGGTTTTTATAATATGATATTGTTTATGTCAACCTGCTGACTATATAATCATGATTGGTGTATGATTATGGTAACTATATTGTAATATCGTTTTATTTCATTGTGATATTTTTGTCATGTTGACTACAATTCCATGACAGCAATAATGTTATGAGCATATCATGATGATAAATCCTGTCTGAGTAACTGTTTTTTCACAGAGACTATATTGTCCTGGAATCTATATTTTTGCTATGATCCGAAAACGACTATCTATTAACAGTATCTATATTGTCAGGTGGTTATATTGCTATTGTGAATGTAAGTTGAATGTTTCTATATTTTTGCTTTGATTATATTGTCATATGAGTTATAGGATCATGGTAGCTTTATTGTCATAGTGAATAGATTGTCGTCGTGACTATATTTTCATAATGGCTAAATTGTCATAGCAAATATCTTGACATGAGGGCTATATTTTCATGATATTTATAAAGTCATTGTAAGATTACTGTCAAGGTGACTCTATTGTCCTGGTGATTGAGTTATATCGTCATATTATTGTCAAGAATGATGTATTGTCATGGTGGCTATATTGTACTTTGCTGTGTTTTAATTTTACTCTTTTGTGACGATAGGTTTACTGTCAGTGTACCTATAGTGTCATGGAAAATATATTTTCATAGTGGAATTATTGTCATTATGAACATACTGTCATTTTGGCCATCTCCTTATTTTCGTTACATTTCTATCATATATATATATCATCACCTTGGCTATATTGGCAACGTGATATTTTTTACGGTTGCTATGTTTTCATTTTTTATTTATGCATTTTTTTGTCGTAAGTGATAAATTATCATGATGACTATAAAATTCCGGTAACTATATATTGACATTTTGACTATATTGTTATTATGACAATGATAGCATGTTGGATATCTTGCCAAAGTAACTTTATTGTCATGGTGTCTATTTCATCATGATATTTATAATTTCATGGTGACTACATTTTCACGGTAGCTTTTATATTGGTGTTGGGTTTGCCCTTGACGATGCATCATTATAAAACGAGATTCTCATTTTGATTAACTCATTAGGGGACTACATTGTCGTGATATGCTATATTGTTATGGTTTCAGGAATGTCATTGTATATGTATTATTATGTTGGCTATATTCCAATGGAAGCCATAGTGGCAGAGTGGCTATATGTTCATAATATAATCATTTTGTTATGGCGATTATATTCCACTTGTGTGTATATTGTCATGGTGACTGATGCCATAATATCTATACTGTCATTTGATTTGGTGAATTGATGGCTATATTGTCATAATGTAATGTCATGGTCCCTGTAGTGTCTTGGTGGTTGTATTGTCATCGTGTCTATATGGTCATGGTAGTTATATTTCCATTAAGATTATATTGATATGGTAACTATATTGCCATGGTAGCTATATTGTTAAATGAATATATTGCCATGATGGCTATTTGTTATTTTTTGTTATATTACAAGGGGGTGATTATCTTTTCATGTTGCCTATATATCAGGGTACCTATATTGTTATCATAAGATTACAGTCATAAAGACAATATAGTCGCCATGCCAATATTTTCACCTTAATGATATGGGTATCATGATAATATATCGCTTATAACAGAATATGCACGATTAAAAAATGACAATATACCACCTATAAAAAAATCACCTTCCCAATATAGCCTAAATGACAATATAGCCTAAATGACAAGATAGCCTAAATGACTTTTTTTCATAATGACAATTGCGTGACTATGAAAATTTGTTCTCAATGAAAGTATAGCTACACTGATATTAAAGCCATATTCACTAAATAGTAACATTGAAATCGCATCAAACGACAATATAGCCACCATGATTGTACAGCCACCATAACAGTAATGTTACAACATAAATCAATCACTTTGATATCAGAGTAAACTTGAAAATTTTTTTACAATTACCATAAAAGTATCATGAGAATATAGCATCCATATCAATATATTTCCCATGACAATTTAGCCATTATGATAGTATAGTCAGAACTATAATATATTCACTATAACAACAAAGCCTCCATGGACATATAACTGATATAACAATATAGTCAACGCAACATTATAGAAACATTCAGAATATGTTCACAACGTCAATATAGCCACCTGACAATATAGATACCGTGATAAAATAGTCGCTTTCGGATCATAGAAAACATATAGCCTCTAAAGTATATAGTGTCCAGGAGACAATAGCGTCCAAAACAGAATTTGTCAATACTATACAGCCGCTTTGACAGTATAGCCCATAAAACAATGTCAGAACCATGAAAATGTACCTGCAATACCAATATAACTACTATCAAAATGAAGTCAACATACCAAAATGATCAAAAAAGATATTGTCATTGCTATATAGTTACAATAATCATACATTAATGATGATAATGTAATCATCATTTTCACTTAAGCACCCTCACCGTTTAAAAGCATGACAGACTAAGTTACATGATGATATGATATCCAGACAGATACATTTAAGATGCCAAATAAGCCCTCATAGAAATTTTATCATTATCATATAATCACAACCAAATTGTACGTAAAGGCAAAATACATCCCCAACGATGAAATTGACCGTAGCAATATAGCCATCAAGTTGGTATAGCGACCAAGATAATGTAGCCAGGATGGCGTTATATCGAACATAACAATACACCCGCAATGCCAATATCGTCATCTTTACAATGTAGCTTGCATGAAATATAGTAACCTTGACAATGTAGGTACCATGATAATGTATTTCCATGAAAAAATGTCCAAAACAACAGTTGGGCTGTGAACACTGTATCACCATGCTAATCTTGCCAAAATTCTAGTATAGCCATCATGGCAATATACCAAAAGGAAAAAAATACCCACCACAATAAGATAGCTAACTTAACAATATAGCTACTCTGACAAAAAGCCATGATGGCAATATAGTTACCATAAGAATGTAATCTTAACGACAGTATAGCCATCATGACCATAGAGTCACGATGACAAGACAAACTTGATGACCATACAGGCAACATGACAATACAATCTCTATGACAATATTGCCATCAATTTAATAAATCAAATGACAATATAGAAATTGTGGCAACACAGTCACCATGACAATATATTCAAAAATACAATAAAATACTAATAACAAAATGATCAAACCATGAAAATATAGCCACTCTGCCACTATGGCTTCCATTGTAATGGAGCCAACATAATATACATTCACCATGACAGTACTGAAACTATAACAATATAGCATATCATGACAATGTATTCACCTCATAATTTAAACAAAATGATATATCCGTTTTTATAATGATATATCTCCAAGGTTAAATCAACACCATTAAATAAGCTACAATGAAAATGTAGTCTTATGTAGTTATCTTAGGAATATATCCACTAAGAGATTTTAGTCATAATGACAATATAGTCACCTTGACAATATACCGTCACTTTAATGATATAGTTATCAAGATAATGTATATCTCATGAAAAAATACACATGATCAAAGAAAATGTCAATACAGCAACTATAAAGAGATCACCTTGCCAATATAGCCAAGGTGACGATAGGTAAATCTTCGCAATGTAACCAAAATGAACAGATAGCCAAAATGACGATATGTTCATAATGACAATACTGCTACTACGAAAATATATTCCCCATGACACTATAGCTACAATGACAATAAAGCAATCTTCACAAAAGAGTAACATTGAAAATACTGGAAACGACAATATAGCCACCATGACAATGCAGCTATCGTGACAATAATGTCACGATATACATCAATCGCCAGGCTATTAGAGTCACCTTGATAGTAATCTTTCAATGACTTTATGAATATCATGAAAATATAGCCCTCATATCAACATATTTCCTATGAAAATTTAGCCATTATGATAATATAGTCACGACGACAAGATATTCACTATGATAATAAAGCTACCATGATCATATAACTGATATGACAATATAGCTTTCAGGATATGTAGTGTCCAGGACAATATACAAATTACGGCAACACAGTAACCATGAGAATATACACACAAATACAAGAAAACCGTCATAACAAAATGATGCAACCATGAAAATATAGTTACCCTGCCACTATGACTTTAATTGTAATGGAACCAACATAGTATATATTGAACATGACTGTACTGAAACTATAACAATATCGCATATCATGGCAATATATTCACATGATAATTTAAAAAAAAGGAAATTTTCGTTTTAATGATATATCTTCAAGGGCAAAATCAACACCATTAAATATGCAACAATGAAAATGCAGTCAAACTGTCATTATAACCATCATCATGAAATAGTCACTATGACAGTATAATTATCTTAGCAATATAGCCACTAAGAGGTTATAGTCATAATGTCAACATTTTCACAATGACAGTATACTGTCACCTTAATAGTAAAGATATCACGATAATGTATTGCTTATGAAAAAATATGCATGACTAAAAAAATGACAATATAGCAACTATAAAAGAGATCACCTTGAGAATATATCGAAGGTGACGATATGTAAATCTTCTTAATATACCCAAAATGAGTAGATAGCCAAAATGACTGCATGTTCATAATGACAATAATGCTGCTATGAAAATATATCCCCCATGACACTATAGCTACAATGACAATAAAGCAATCTTCACAAAAGAGTATCAGTGAAAATACAGCAAACGACTATATAGCCATGATGAAAGTACAGCCACTATGACAATAATGTCACGATATAATTCACTGACTATATAAACATCATGAAGATAAGGCTTCCATGTCAACATACTTGCTATGACAATTTAGCCAATATGGTGATATAGTCAAGACGGGAATATATTCACTATAACAATATAGCCATGATCATATAAGTGATATGACAATACAGTCAACGCAACAATAAGGAAGCATTAAAATTATATTCGTTATAGCAATATAAGCTCCTGACAATATTGAGGCTGTGACAAAATAGTATCTTTCGGATCATAGCAAACATATAGGCTCTAGGACAATATAGTGTCCATAACTAAATAGCGACCAAGACAAGATTTTTAATTAAGATATAGTCTCCTTTACAGTATAGCCGATAAAACAATGAAACAACAATGAAAATGTACCTGCCATAAAAATAAAGCTACCATGAAAATGCAGGCAACATAACAAAATTTTCACAATGAAATATAATCGCCATTACAATTTAGTTACCATAATCATATATCAATCATGATAACACCATCAGGAGGCTGACATAAACACCATCACAGTATAAAATCCATGACAATATAGTGACATGATATGATATCTATGCACTTGCACTCACATTACCAAATAAGCCACCATGAAAATATTGTTATCATGATCATATGATTAAAACAAAATTGTAGTTAATGACAAAATATATCCCCAACGACAAAATTAACCATATCAATATAGCCAGCAAGTAAATATAGCGACCAAGATAATGTAGTTAGGATGGCAATATATAGAAAATAACAATACAGCCACAATGGCAATATCGTCACCATGACAATGGAGCTACCATGAAAATATAGTAACATTGACAATGTAGCTACTATGATAATAAAATCCCATGGAACATATCCACAATAACAGTTTATTTGCTAAGACACCAGATCACCATGCCACTATCGCCAAAATGTTAGTTTAGGTATCATGTCAATATACCACCAGAAAAAGAAAACAAGCACCACAGTGATATAGCTAACTTAACAATATAGCTACCCTGATAATATATTCAACATGAAAAGACATTCACCTCCTTACAGTATAACAAAAATGAAAAATAGGTATCATGACAATGAAGTCACCTCTCAATATAGTCACCATGGCAATATAGTTACCATAACCATGTAATCATAACTGGAATATAACCAACATGACTATATAGTCAAGATGACATGCAACCATCATGACAATACAGGCAACATGACATTAGAGTCTCTACGACAATATTGCAAAAGTTTCAATAAATTAAATGATAATATATATATTGCTGGAACACAGTCACCATGACAGTAGTATCACAAGTGCAATATAACCGCGATAACAAAATTATCTTACCATGAAAATTTAGCCACCCTGCCACTGCAATATAGCTAACATAATAATACATTCACTACGACAGTACTGAAACCATGACAATATAGCATATCATTACAATGTAGTCACCTGATGACAGTCGCGCACCAGCTACCGACGTGTACGGAGCTGCTGTTGTCTTTCAGATATAGGTTGTAGCTATTCCTCCCCGCGTTGTCGCTACCCTTGCTTTGTTTTGAAGGTTTTATCTTATATGATCATGATTGGTGTATGATCATCGAAACCATAATGTGATATAGTTTGTATTTCATTGTAATGAATTTGTCATAGTAACTATATTTTCATATAAGCTATATTGTTATGGTAGGTATATTTTCATGGTTGTTCCACTGTTTTATTGGCTATACCGTCAAGGTGACTGTATTGTGATGATAAATTCTGTCTTCTTCGCTATTTTGTCATAGAAACTATATGGTCTTGGACGCTATATGTTTGCTATGATCCAAAAATGACTATTTTGTCACAGTATCTATATTTTCATGTGGCTGTATTCTCAGAGGGGACATAATTTATAAATGCGTTTATTGTTGCGTTGACTATATTGTCATATCATTTATGTGATCATGGTGGCTTTATTGTTATTGTGAATATATTTGCGTCTTCACTATATTATCAGAATGGCGAAACTGTCACTTTAAAGATATTCATATGGAGACTATATTTTCACGAAAAATATATTTATATGGACGCTATATTTCCATGATTTTCATGTACTCATTGTATATTCATTATCAAAGTGACGCTAATGTCCTAGCGATTGATTTATATCGAGAGACTATTGTCATGGAGGCTGTACTGTCTTGATGGCTGTATAGTCGTTTCATATTTTTTCAATAGTACTCTTTTTGTGAAGATGGCTTCATTGTCAGTGAAGCCGGAGAATCGTGAGGAACGTATTTTCATAGTTGCAGTATTTTCATTATGAACAGACCGTCGTTCTGGTTATTATCTCCCTTTTTTTTTTACCTTGGTATGATGTATATATCGTCACCTTGACTATAGTGGCAAAGTGATCTTTTTTATAGGTGCTATACTGTCATTTTCTAGTCATGCATTTTTTGTCACAAGCGATATATCATTTTGATAACTTTATTATTAAGGTGACAGTATCTTAATAGCGACTATATTGTCATAATGACTATAATCTCAGAGTGGCTATATTGCCATGGTCACTATTTTATCATGGTATTTATGTCATAGTGACTGTATTTTCATGGCAGCCTTTTAATGGTGTGTAAATTCTTGTCCCTGAGGTTATACCATAATAGAAGCGAATTTTTTCTTTTTCATTAAATGATCAAGCGACTACATTGTCATGATATGCCATATTGTTATAGTTTCAGTACTGTCGTGGTGAATGTTTTGTTATTGTGGCTATATTGTAATGGAAGCCATAGTGGCAAGGTGACTATATTTTCATGGTAGGATCATTTTATTATGACGATTATATAACATTTATGTGTATATTGTCATCGTGATTGTGTTTCCATAATATCTATATTGTCATTTAACTTGTTGAATTAGTGGCAATATTGTCTTAGAGACTGTATTTTGATGTTTTCTGTATTGTCATGGTAGTTGTATTGTCATCGTGACTATAAGGACATGGTGACTATATTGCCATTAAGAATACATTGCTATGGTAATCATATTGCCATGATGGCTATATTGTTTGGGTACCATATTGCCATGATGGCTATATTGTTTAGTTACCATAATGCCATGATAGCTATTTGTCATTTTGTTTTCTTTTATATTTCAAGGAGGTGGTTGTCTTTTAATTTTACCTATATTGTCAGGGTAGTATATTGTCAAGTTAGCTATATCGTTGTGATGAGTATTTTTTCTGTTGATATATTGCCGTGATGGCTATGCTAACATCTTAGAGATATTGGCATTGTGATATATCGTCTTAGGAGCTAAACTCTTGTTGTGGCTATCTTTTGGGTATTTTCTATCTTGAATATTTTGCCACGGCAGCTACATTATCAACGTTACTATATTTTCATGGTAGCTATATTGTCATGGTGACGATATTGGCACGGTGACTGTATTTTAATTCTCAATACAATGCTCGCTACATTATCTTGGTCGCTATAACAAGTTGATGGCAATATTGCCTTGATTAATTTTGTCGTTGGGGATATATTTGTCACTACCTACAATATTGTTGTGATTATATGATTATGATAACAATATATTCATGGCGGCTTCTTTGGTATTGTAAGTGTATGTGTATGGATATCATATCATCATGTCACTTATACGGTCATGGTTTTTATACTGTGATATTGTTTATGTCAACCTGCTGATTATATGATCATGATGGGTCTATGATTATGGGAACTATATTGTAATGCCGATGATATTTCATTATGACAATTTTGTCAGGTTTACTAAAATATCATGACAAATATAATGTTTTGGCAAGTACAGTTTCATGATTGTTACATTGTTTTATGGTCTATACTGTCAACGTGTCTATATTATAATTATATATCCTGTCGTGGTCGCTATTTTGTCATAGAGACTATGTTGTCCTGTCGGCTATATGTTTGCTATGATTCAAAAGCGGCTATTTGTCACAGTATTTATATTGTCATGTAGTTATACTGCCATAGTGAATATGATTTGTATATTTTTTTTTTGCTTCTTTGATTGTATTGTCACATCAGTTATATGATCACTGTGGCTATATTGTTATAGTGAATGAATTGCCGTCATGACTATATTATCATAATGGCCAGATTATCATGGCAGATATGTTGACATGGAGGCTATATTTTCATGATATTTATATAGTCATTGTAAGTTTATTATAAAGGTGACTAATGACATGGTGATGATTTGTATCGTGACATTAATATCATGGTGGCTGAACTATGATGGTGGCTATATTCTCGTTTGCTGTATTTTCAATGTTGCTCTTTTGTGAACATGGCTTTGTTGTCAGTGTAGCTATAGTGTCATGGGAAACATATTTTCATACTGGCAGGATTGTCATTATGACCATGAAGTCATTTTGGCTATCTTTTCATGTTAGTTACATTGCTATAATGTATATATCGTCACCTTGGCTATATTGGGAAGGCGATCTGTTTATAGGTGATATATTGTCATTTTTAACTCTTGCATACTTTGTCATAAGCGAAATATTATCATGATAATTATATTTTTATGGTGACAATATTGTCATAACGAGTTTATTATCATTATGACTATACTGCCACAGTGGCTATATTGCCAAGATAACTATATTGTCATTGTGACTTTTTTTTCATGATTTTTATAATGTCATAATGAGTTTATTTTCGTAGAAGCTTTTTCAATGGTGTTGATATTGCCCTTGAGGATATACCATTATAGAAGAGAAATTGTCATTTTGATTAAATTATCAGCTGACTGCATTGCCATGATATGTTATACTGTTATGGTTTCAGTACTTTCATGGTAAATCTTTTATTACTGTTTCTACATTGCAATGGAAACCAAAATGGTAGGTGGCTATATTTTTATGGTAGGATCATTTTATCTTGGCGATTATATTATATTTCTGAGTATATTATCATGGTGACTATGTTGCCATAATATATATATTGTCATATAATTTGTCAAATTGATGGCAATATTGTCTTAGAGACAGTACTGTCATGTTATCTGTATTGTCACGGTGGTTGTATTGTCACCGTGACTATATAGTCATGTTGGCTACATTGTCGTTAAGATCACATTGTTATGCTAACTATATTACCATAGTGAATATATTGTTAAATCACTATATCACCATGATGGCTATTTGTCATTTTTGTTATATAAGAAGGAAGTGACTGTCTTTTCATGTTGGAAATATTGTCATAATAGCTATATTGTCGAGTAGTGGGAATATATATTTCTTTTCTGGCGGTATATTATCATGATGGCAATAATAACATTTTGGCGATATTGGCATAGCGATATAATGTTTTAGCATCTAAACTCTTGTTGTCGATATTTTTCAATTGTATATTTTATCAGTGTAGCTTCATAGTTAAGGTTACTAAATTTTCAAGGTAGCTACATTATCATGGTGAAGATATTTGCATGGTGATTGTATTCTTACTTTCAATATAATGCCGTCCCGGCTACATTATCTTGGTCGCTATATCAACTTGATGGCTATATTGTTATGGTTAATTTTGTCTTTCGGGATATATTTTGTAATTAGTGACAATACTGTTGGGATTATATGATCATGATAATATTTTCATGAAAACTTATGTGGTATTGTAAGTGTAAGTGAATGGATATCATCACATGTCACTTAAATTGTCATGGTTTTTACACTATGATCCTGTTTATGTCAAGCTGCTGATTATATAATCATGATTAGTGTATGATTATGGTAACTATATTGCCACTATAGGTACACCCAGTGACACTATAGGTACAATGACAATAAAGCAATATTCACAAAAGAGAAACATTGAAAATACAGGAAACGACAATATATCCACCATGACAATGCAGCTATCGTGACAATAATGTCACGATATACATCAATCGCCAGGGTATTAGAGTCACCTTGATAGTAATCTTTTAATGATTTTATGAATATCATGAAAATATAGCCCTCATATCAACATATTTCCTATTACAATTTAGCCATTATGATAATATAGTCACGAAGACGAGATATTCACTATGACAATAAAGCTACCATGATCATATAACTGATATGACAACATAGCTTTCAGGATATGTAGTGTCCAGGACAATATAGAAATTACGGCAACAGAGTAACCATGAGAATATACTCACAAATACAATAAAATCATCATAACAAAATGATCCAACCATGAAAATATAGTTACCCTGCCACTATGACTTTAATTGTAATGTAACCAACATAGTATACATTCAACATGACATTACTGAAACTATAAGAATATCGCATATCATGGCAATACATTCACATGATAATTTAAAAAAAGGAAATTTTCGTTTTTATGATATATTTTCAAGGGCAAAATCAACACCATTAAATATGCTACAATGTAAAAGCAGTCAAACTGTTATTATAACCATCATCATGAAATAGTCACCATGACAGTATAGTTATCTTAGCAATACAGCCACTAAGATATTATAGTCATAATGTCAACATTTTCACAATGACAATATACTGTCACCTTAATAGTAAAGTTATTACGATAATGCATCGCTTATGAAAAAATATGCTTGACTAAAACAGATGACAATATAGCAATTATAAAAGAGATCACCTTGACAATATAGCCAAGGTGACGATATGTAAATCTTCGCAATATAACCAAAATGAGTAGATAACGAAAATAACGGTATTTTTATAATGACAATACTGCTGCTATGAAAATATATCCCCCATGACACTATAGCTATAATGATAATAAAGCAATCTTCACAAAAGAGTAACAGTGAAAATACAGCAAACGACTATATAGCCACCTTGAAAGTACAGCCACTACGAAAATAATGTCACGATATAATTTACTGACTATATAAACATCATGAAGATAAGGCTTCCATTCCAACATACTTACCATGACAATTTAGCCAATATGATAATATAATCAAGACGGCAATATATTCACTATAACAATATAACCATGATCATATAAGTGATATGTCAATACAGTCAACGCAACAATAAGGAAGCCTTCAAATTATATTCGTTATAGCAATATAAGCACCTGACAATATTGATGCTGTGACAAAATAGTCTCTTTCGTATCATAGCAAAGATATAGGCTCCAGGACAATATAGTGTCCATGACAAAATAGCGACTAAGACAAGATTTTTAATTAATATATAGTCACCTTGACAGTATAGCCTATAAAACAATGAAACAACAATGAAAATGTTCCTGCCATAACAATATAGCTACCATGAAAATGCAGGCAACATGACAAACTTGTCACAATGAAATATAATCGCCATTACAATTTAGTTACCATAATCATATATCAATCATGATAATATCATCAGGAGGCTGAAATAAACACCATCACAGTATAAAAACCATGAAAATATAGTGACACGATAATATGATATCTATACACTTGCACTCACATCACCAAATAAGCTGCCATGAAAATATTATCATGATCATATGATTAAAACAAAATTATAGTTAATGACAAAATATATCCCCAACGACAAAATTAACCATATCAATATAGCCATCAAGTAAATATAGCAACCAATATAATGTAGTTAGGATGGCATTATATTGAAAATAACAATAGAGCCACAATGGAAATATCGTCACCATGACAATGGAGCTACCATGAAAATATAGTAACATTGACAATGTAGCTAATATGATAATAAAATCCCATGGAACATATCGACAATAACAGTTATTTGCTAAGACACTATATCACCATGCCAATATCGCCAAAATATTAGTCTAGGGATCATGGCAATATACCACCAGAAAAAGAAAACAAGCACCACAATGATATAGCTAACTTAACAATATAGCTACCCTGATAATATATTCAATATGAAAAGACATTCACCTCCTTACAGTATAACAAAAATGAAAAATAGCTATAATGGGAATGTAGTCACCTATCAATATAGTCACCATGGCAATATAGTTACCATAACCATATAATCATAACTGGAATATAACAAACATCATTATATAGTCAAGATGACATGCAACCATCATGACAATACAGGCAACATGACATTAGAGTCTCTACGACAATATTGAAATCGTTTCAACAAATTAAATGATAATATAGATATTACTGGATCACAGTCACCATGACAGTATTATCACAAATGCAATATAACCGCGATAACAAAATTATCCTACCATGAAAATTTAGCCACCTTACCACTGCAATATAGCTAACATAATAGTACATTCACTACGACAGTACTGAAACCATGACAATATAGCATATTATTACAATGTAGTCACATGATGATAGTCGCGCTCCGGCTACCGACGTGTACGGAGCTGCTGTCGTCTTTCAGAGCTTGGTTGCAGCTATTCCTCCCCTCGTTGTCGCTACCCTTGCTTTGTTTTGAAGGTTTTATCTTATATGATCATGATTGGTGTATGATTATCGAAACCATAATGTGATATAGTTTGATTTTCATTGTAATGAATTTGTCATAGTAACTATATTTACATGTAAGCTATATTGTTATGGTATTTACATTTCCATGGTTGTTCCACTGTTCTATTGGCTATACCGTCAAGGTGACTATATTGTGATGATAAATCCTGTCTTCTTCGCTATTTTGTCATAGAGACTATATTCTCTTGGACGCTATATGTTTGCTATTATCCAAAAATGACTATTTTCTCACAGTATCTATATTTTCATGTGGCTGTGTTCTCAGAGTGGATATAATTTATAAATGCGTTTATTGTTGCGTTGACTATATTGTCATATCATTTATGTGATCATGGTGGCTTTATTGTTATGGTGAATATATTAGCGTCTTGACTATATTATCAGAATGGCGAAACTGTCACTTTAAAGATATTCATATGGAGGCTATATTTTCACGACAAATATATTCATATGGACACTATATTTTCATGATGTTCATATACTCATTGTATATTCATTATCAAGGTGACGCTAATGTCCTGGCGATTGATTTATATCGAGAGATTATTGTCATGGTGGCTGTACTGTCTTGATGGCTGTATAGTCGTTTGCTATTTTTTCAATAGTGCTCTTTTTGTGAAGATGGCTTTATTGTCAGTGAAGCTGGAGAATCGTGGGGAACATATTTTCATAGCTGCAGTATTGTCATTATGAACCTACCGTCATTCTGGTTATCATCTCTTTTTCTTTACGTTGCTATGATGTATATATCGTCTCCTTGACTATAGTGGCAAGGTGATCTTTTTTATAGGTGCTATACTGTAATTTTCTATTCATACATATTTTATCACAAGCGATATATCATTTTGATAACTTTATTATTAAGGTGGCAGTATTTTAATAGCGACTATATTGTCATAATGACTATAATCTCAGAGTGGCTAAATTGCCATGGTCACTATTTTATCAGGATATTTATATCATAGTGACTGTATTTTCATGGCAGCTTTTTAATGGTGTATAAAATTTTGTCCCTGAGGTTATACCATAATAGAAGCGAAATTTTTGTTTTTCATTAAATGATCAAGTGACTAAATTGTCATGATATGCTATATTGTTATGGTTTCAGTACTGTCGTGGTGAATGTTTTGTTATTGTGGCTATATTGTAATGGAAGCCATAGTGGCAGGGTGACTATATTTTCATGGTAGGATCATTTTATTATGACGATTATATAACATTTATGTGTATATTGTCATCGTGATTGTGTTGCCATAATATCTACATTGTCATTTAACTTGTTGAATTAGTGGCAATATTGTCTTGGAGACTGTATTTTGATGTTTTCTGTATTGTCATGGTAGTCGTATTGTCATCGTGACTATAAGGACATGGTGACTATATTGCCATTAAGAATACATTGCTATGGTAATCATATAGCCATGATGGCTATTTTGTTTGGTTAACATATTGCCATGATGGCTATATTGTTTAGTTACCATAATGCCATGATGGCTATTTGTCATTTTTTTCTTTTATATTTCAAGGAGGTGGCTGTCTTTTAATGTTACCTATATTTTCAGAGTAGTACATTGTCAAGTTAGCTATATCGTTTTGATGAATATTTTTTCTGTTGATATATTGCCATGATGGCTAAACTAACATTTTAGAGATATTGGCATGGTGATATATCGTCTTAGCAGCTAAACTCTTGTTGTGGCTATCTTTTGGGTATTTTCTGTCTTGAATATTTTGCCATGACAGCTACATTATCAACGTTACTCTATTTTCATGGTAGCTATATTGTCATGGTGACGACATTGGCACGGTGGCTGTATTGTAATTCTCAATACAATGCTCGCTACATTATCTTGGTCGCTATAACAAGTTGCTAGCGATATTGCTTTGATTAATTTTGTCGTTGGGGATATATTTGTCACTACCTACAATATTGTTGTGATTATATGATCATGATAACAATATATTCATGGGGGCTTCTTTGGTATTGTAAGTGTATGTGTATGGATATCATATCATCCTGTCACTTATACTGTCATGGTTTTTATACTGTGATATTGTTTAGGTCAACCTGCTGATTATATGATCATGATTGGTCTATGATTATTGTAACTATATTGTATTGCCGATGATATTTCATTATGACAATTTTGTAATGTTGACTAAAATTTCATGACATCTATAATGTTTTGGCAGGTAGAGTTTCATGATTGTTACATTGTTTTATGGTCTATACTGTCAAGGTGTCTATATTCTAATGATATATCCTGTCTTGGTCGCTATTTTGTCATAGAGACTATGTTGTCCTGCCGTCTATATGATTTCTATGATTCAAAAGCGACTATTTGTCACAGTATCTATATTGTCATGTAGTTATACTGCCATAGTGAATATGATTTGTATATTTCTTTTTTGCTTCTTTGACTGTATTGTAACATCAGTTATATGATCACTGTGGCTATATTGTTATAGTGAATAAATTGCCGTCATGACTATATTATCATAATGGCCAGATTATCATGGCAGACATGTTGACATGGAGGCCATATTTTCATGATATTTATATAATCATTGTAAGTTTATTATCAAGGTGACTAATGACATGGTGATGATTTGTATCGTGACATTATCATCATGGTGGCTGAAATATGATGATGGATATATTCTCGTTTGCTGTATTTTCAATGTTGCTCTTTTGTGAATATGGCTTTGTTGTCAGTGTAGCTATAGTGTCACGGGGAACATATTTTCATAGTGGCAGTATTGTCATTATGACCATACCGTCATTTTAGCTATCTTCTCATTTTTGTTACATTGCTATAATGTATATATCGTCACCTGAACTATATTGACAAGGTGATCTTTTTATAGGTGATTTTTTTTTTTTTTTTTTATATTTTGTCGCTGGCTCCCGCGTTTGCGAGGTAGCGCAATGAAACAGACGAAAGAAATGGCCCCCCCCCCATACACATGTATATACACACGTCCACACACGCAAATATACATACCTACACAGCTTTCCATGGTTTACCCCAGACGCTTCACATGCCTTGATTCAATCCACTGACAGCACGTCAGCCTCGGTATACCACATCGCTCCAATTCACTCTATTCCTTGCCCTCCTTTCACCCTCCTGCATGTTCAGGCCCCGATCACACAAAATCTTTTTCACTCCATCTTTCCACCTCCAATTTGGTCTCCCTCTTCTCCTTGTTCCCTCCACCTCCGACACATATATCCTCTTGGTCAATCTTTCCTCACTCATCCTCTCCATGTGCCTAAACCACTTCAAAACACCCTCTTCTGCTCTCTCAACCACGATCTTTTTATTTCCACACATCTCTCTTACCCTTACGTTACTCACTCGATCAAACCACCTCACACCACACATTGTCCTCAAACATCTCATTTCTAGCACATCCATCCTCCTGCGCACAACTCTATCCATAGCCCACGCCTCGCAACCATACAACATTGTTGGAACCACTATTCCTTCAAACATACCCATTTTTGCTTTCCGAGATAATGTTCTCGACTTCCACACATTCTTCAAGGCCCCCAGAATTTTCGCCCCCTCCCCCACCCTATGATCCACTTCCGATCCATGGTTCCATCCGCTGTCAGATCCACTCCCAGATATCTAAAACACTTCACTTCCTCCAGTTTTTCTCCATTCAAACTCACCTCCCAATTGACTTGACCCTCAACCCTACTGTACCTAATAACCTTGCTCTTATTTACATTTACTCTTAAATTTCTTCTTCCACACACTTTACCAAACTCAGTCACCAGCTTCTGCAGTTTCACACATGAATCAGCCACCAGCGCTGTCATCAGCGAACAACAACTGACTCACTTCCCAAGCTCTCTCATCCCCAAAAGACTTCATACTTGCCCCTCTTTCCAAAACTCTTGCATTTACCTCCCTAACAACCCCATCCATAAACAAATTAAACAACCATGGAGACATCACACACCCCTGTCGCAAACCTACATTCACTGAGAACCAATCACTTTCCTCTCTTCCTACACGTACACATGCCTTACATCCTCGATAAAAACTTTTCACTGCTTTTAACAACTTTCCTCCCACACCATATTCTTAATACCTTCCACAGAGCATCTCTATCAACTCTATCATATGCCTTCTCCAGATCCATAAATGCTACATATAAATCCATTTGCTTTTCTAAGTATTTCTCACATACATTCTTCAAAGCAAACACCTGATCTACACATCCTCTACCACTTCTGAAACCACACTGCTCTTCCCCAATCTGATGCTCTGTACATCCCTTCACCCTCTCAATTAATACCCTCCCATATAATTTACCAGGAATACTCAACAAACTTATACCTCTGTAATTTGAGCACTCACTCTTATCCCCTTTGCCTTTGTACAATGGCACTATGCACGCATTCCGCCAATCCTCAGGCACCTCACCATGAGTCATACATACATTAAATAACCTTACCAACCAGTCAACAATACAGTCACCCCCTTTTTTAATAAATTCCACTGCAATACCATCCAAACCTGCTGCCTTGCCGGCTTCCATCTTCCGCAAAGCTTTCACTACCTCTTCTCTGTTTACCAAATCATTTTCCCTAACCCTCTCACTTTGCACACCACCTCGACCAAAACACCCTATATCTGCCACTCTATCATCAAACACATTCAACAAACCTTCGAAATACTCACTCCATCTCCTTCTCACATCACCACTACTTGTTATCACCTCCCCATTTGCGCCCTTCACTGAAGTTCCCATTTGCTCCCTTGTCTTTCGCACTTTATTTACCTCCTTCCCGAACATCTTTTTATTCTCCCTAAAATTTAATGATACTCTCTCACCCCATCTCTCATTTGCCCTTTTTTCACCTCTTGCACCTTTCTCTTGACCTCCTGTCTCTTTCTTTTATACATCTCCCACTCAATTGCATTTTTTCCCTGCAAAAATCGTCCAAATGCCTCTCTCTTCTCTTTCACTAATACTCTTACTTCTTCATCCCACCACTCACTACCCTTTCTAATCAACCCACCTCCCACTCTTCTCATGCCACAAGCATCTTTTGCGCAATCCATCACTGATTCCCTAAATACATCCCATTCCTCCCTCACTCCCCTTACTTCCATTGTTCTCACCTTTTTCCATTCTGTACTCAGTCTCTCCTGGTACTTCCTCACACAGGTCTCCTTCTCAAGCTCACTTACTCTCACCACCCTCTTCACCCCAACATTCACTCTTCTTTTCTGAAAACCCATACAAATCTTCACCTTAGCCTCCACAAGATAATGATCAGACATCCCTCCAGTTGCACCTCTCAGCACATTAACATCCAAAAGTCTCTCTTTCGCACGCCTGTCAATTAACACGTAATCCAATAACGCTCTCTGGCCATCTCTCCTACTTACATAAATATACTTATGTATATCTCGCTTTTTAAACCAGGTATTCCCAATCATCAGTCCTTTTTCAGCACATAAATCTACAAGCTCTTCACCATTTCCATTTACAACACTGAACACCCCATGTATACCAGTTATTCCCTCAACTGCCACATTACTCACATTTGCATTGAAATCACCCATCACTATAACCCGGTCTCGTGCATCAAAACCACTAACACACTCATTCAGCTGCTCCCAAAACACTTGCCTCTCTTGATCTTTCTTCTCATGCCCAGGTTCATAAGCACCAATAATCACCCAGCTCTCTCCATCAACTTTCAGTTTTACCCATATTAATCGAGAATTTACTTTCTTACACTCTATCACATACTCCCACAACTCCTGTTTCAGGAGTACTGCTACTCCTTCCCTTGCTCTTGTCCTCTCACTAACCCCTGACTTTACTCCCCAGACATTCCCAAACCACTCTTCCCCTTTACCCTTGAGCTTCGTTTCACTCAGAGCCAAAACATCCAGGTTCCTTTCCTCAAACATACTACCTATCTCTCCTTTTTTCACATCTTGGTTACATCCACACACATTTAGGCACCCCACTCTGAGCCTTCGAGGAGGATGAGCACTCCCCGCGTGACTCCTTCTTCTGTTTCCCATTTTAGAAAGTTAATATAGGTGATATATTTTCATTATTGTATACTTTGTCATAAGCGAAATATTATCATGATAATTATATTTTTATGGTGACAATGTTTTCATAGCGACTTTATTATTTTTATGACTATAATGTCACAGTGGCTATATTCCCAAGATAACTATATTGTCATGGTGACTTTTTTATCATGATTTTTATAATGTCATAATGACTGTATTTTCGTAGAAGCTTTTTGAATGGTGTTGATATTGCCCTTGAGGATATACCATTATAGAAGAGAAATTGTCATTTTGATTAAATTATCAGCTGACTACATTGCCATGATATGCTATACTGTTATGGTTTCAGTACCTTCATGGTAAATCTTTTATTACTGTTTCTACATTGGAATGGAAACCAAAATGGTAGGTGGCTATATTTTCATGATAGGATAATTTTATCATGGAGATTATATTGCATTTCTGAGTATATTGCCATGGTGACTATGTTGCCATAATATCTATATTGTCATGTAATTTGTCAAATTGATGGCAATATTGTCTTAGAGACGGTACTGTAATGTTATCTGTATTGTCAGGGTGTTTGTGTTGTCAACGTGACTATATAGTCATGTTGGCTACATTGTCGTTAAGATCACATTGTTATGCTAACTATATTACCATAGTGGCTGTATTGTTAAATCCCTATATCGCCGTGATGGATATTTGTCATTTTTATTATATAACAAGGAGGTGACTGTCCTTTCATGTTGGCAATATTGTCAGAATAGCTATATTGTCGAGTATTTGGTATATATATTTCTTTTCTGGCGGTATATTATCATAATGGCAATAATAACATTTTGGCGATATTGGCATAGCGATATAGTGTTTTAGCAGCTAAACTCTTGTTGTGGATATTTTTTAATCGTATATTTTATCATTGTAGCTACATAGTCTAGGTAACTATATTTTCATGGTGGCTACATTGCCATGGTGAAGACATCGGCATGGTGGTTGTATTCTTACTTTCAATATAATGCCGTCCTGGCTACATTATCTTGATCGCTATATCAACTTGATGGCTATATTGTTATGGTTAATTTGTCTTTCGGGATATATTTTGTAATTAGTGACAATACTGTGGTAATTATATGATCATGATAATATTTTCATGAAAACTTATGTGGTATTGTAATTGTAAGTGAATGGATATCATCTCATCATGTTACTTAAATTGTCATGGTTTTTACACTATGATCTTGTTTATGTCAACCTGCTGATTATAAAATCATGATTGGTGTATGATTATGGTAACTATATTGTAATGTCGTTTTATTTCATTGTGATAATTTTGTCATGTTGACTACAATTCCATGACAGCTATAATGTTATGAGCATATCATGATGATAAATCCTGTCTGAGCCACTGTTTTTTCACAGAGACTATATTGTCTTGGAGTCTATATTTTTGCTATGATCCGAAAACGATTATCTAGTAACAGTATCTATATTGTCAGGTGGTTATATTGCCATTGTGAATATAAGTTGAATGTTTCTATATTTTTGCTTTGATTATATTGTCATATCAGTTATATGATCATGGTAGCTTTATTGTCATAGTGAATAGATTGTTGTCGTGACTATATTTTCATAATGGCTTAATTGTCATAGCAAATATCTTGACATGGGGCTATATTTTCATGATATTTATAAAGTCATTGTAAGAATACTGTGAAGGTGACTCTATTGTCCTGGTGACTGAGTTATATCGTGATATTATTGTCGAGATGGCTGTATTGTCATGGTGGCTATATTGTATTTTGCTGTATTTCAATTTTACGCTTTTGTGAAGATAGCTTTACTGTCAGTGTACCTATAGTGTCATGGAGAATATATTTTTATAGCAGAATTATTGTCATTATGAACATACTGTCATTTTGGCCATCTCCTTATGTTGCTTACATTTGTATCATATATATATCATCACCTTGGCTATATTAGCAACGAGATCTTTTTTTACGGTTGCTATGTTTTCATTTTTCTAATCATGCATTTTTTCTCGTGATACATTATCATGATAACTATAACATTCCGGTAACTATATATTGGCATTTTGACTATATTGTTGTTATGACAATGATATCATGTTGGATATCTTGCCAAAGTAACTTTATTGTCATGGTGTCAATTTCATCATGATGGTTATAATGTCATGGTGACTACATCTTCACGGTAGCTTTTATATTGGTGTTGGGTTTGCCCTTGAGGATGTATCATTATAAAACAAGATTCTCATTTTGATTAAATCATTAGGGACTACATTGTCGTGATATGCTATATTTTTATGGTTTCAGGAATCTCATTGTATATGTATTATTATGTTGGGTATATTCCAATGGAAGCCACAGTGTCAAAGTGGCTATATTTTCATAATATAATTATTTTGTTATGTCGATTATATTCCACTTGTGTGTATATTGTCACGATGACTATTGCCATGATATCTATACTGTCATTTGATTTGTTGAATTAGTGGCTATATTGTCATAATATAATATCATGGTTCCTGTATTGTCTTGGTATTTGCATTGTCATCGTGTCTATATGGTCATGGTAGTTATATTTCCGTTAATATTATATTGATATGGTAACTATATTGCCATGGTGGCTATATTGGTAAATGAATATATTGCCATGATGGCTATTTGTTATTTTTTGTTATATTACAAGGGGGTGATTGTCTTTTCATGTTGCCTATATATTAGGGTACCTATATTGTTGTCATAAGATTACAGTCATAAAGACAATATAGTCGCCATGCCAATATTTTCACCTTAATGATATGGGTATCATGATAAATATCACTTAGAATATGCACAATTAAAAAATGACAATATACCACCTACAAAAAATCACCTTCCCAATATAGCCAAGGTGACGATATATATAACATAGCAATGTAACCCAAATTAGAAGATAGCCAAAATGACTTATGTTCATAATGACAATACTGCTACTACGAAAATATATTTTCCATGACACTATAGCTACAATGACAATAAAGCAATCTTCACAAAAGAGTACCATTGTAAATATAGGAAGCGACAATATAGCCACTATGACAATGCAGCTATCGCTACAATAATGTCACGATATACATCAATCACCAGGCTATTAGAGTCACCTTGATAGTAATCTTTCAATGACTTTATGAATATCATGAAAAGATAGCCCTCATGTCAACATATTTCCTATGACAATTTTGCCATTATGATAGAATAGTCACGACGACAAGATATTCACTATGACAATAAAGCTACCATGATCATATAACTGATATGACAATATAGAGTTCAGGATTTGTAGTGTCCAGGACAATATGTAAATTACGGCAACACAGTAACCATGAGAATATACTCACAAATACAGTAAAATCATCATAACAAAATGATCCAACCATGAAAATATAGTTACCCTGCCACTATGACTTTAATTGTAATGTAACCAACATAATATACATTCAACATGACAGTATTGAAACTAGAACAATATCGCATATCATGGCAATATATTCACATGATAATTTAAAAAAAAGGAAATTTTCGCTTTTATGATATATCTTCAAGGGCAAAATCAACACCATTAAATATCCTGCAATGAAAATGCAGTCAAACTGTCATTATAATGATCATCATGAAATAGTCACCATGACAGTATAGTTATCTTAGCAATATAGCCACTAAGAGGTTATAGTCATAATGTCAACATTGTCACAATGACAATATGCTGTCACCTTAATAGTAAAGTTATCACGATAATGTATGGCTTATGAAAAAATATGCATGTCTAAAAAAATGACAATATAGCAACTATAAAAGAGATCACCTTGACAATATACCCAAGGTGACGATATGTAAATCTTCGCAATATAACCAAAATGAGTGGATAGCCAAAATGACGGTATGCTCATAATGACAATACTGCTACTATTAAAATATATCACCCATGACACTATAGCTACAATGAGAATAAAGCAATCTTCACAAAAGTGTAACAGTGAAAATACAGCAAACGATTATATAGCCACCATGAAAGTACAGCCACTATGACAATAATGTCACGATATAATTTACTGACTATATAAACATCATGAAAATAAGTCTTCCATGTCAACATACCATGACAATTTAGCCAATATGATGATATAGTCAAGACGGCAATATATTCACTATAACAATATAGCCATAATCAAATAAGTGATATGACAATACAGTCAACGCAACAATAAGGAAGCCTTCAAATTATATTCATTTTGGCAATATAAGCACCTGACAATACTGATGCTGTGACAAAATAGTCTCTTTCGGATCATAGCAAACATATAGGCTCCAGGACAATATAGTGTCCATGACAAAATAGCGACCAAGACAAGATTTTTAATTAAGATATAGTCACCTTGACAGCATAGCCGATAAAACAATGAAACAACAATGAAAATGAACCTGCCATAACAATATAGCTACCATGAAAATGCAGGCAACATGACAAAATTGTCACAATGAAATATAATCGCCATTACAATTTAGGTACCATAATCATATATCAATCATGATAGTATCATCAGGAGGCTGACATAAACAGTATAAAAACCATGACAATATAGTGACATGATAATATGATATCCATACACTTGCACTCACATTACCAAATAAGCCGACATGAAAATATTGTTATCATGATCATGTGATTAAAACAAAATTGTAGTTAATGACAAAATATATCCCCAACGACAAAATTAACCATAGCAATATTGCCAGCAAGTAAATATAGCGACCAAGATAATGTAGTTAGGATGGCGTTATATTGAAAATAACAATACAGCCACAATGGCAATATCGTCACCATAACAATGGAGCTACCATAAAAATATAGTAACATTGACATGTAGCTACTATGATAATAAAATCCCATGGAACATATCCACCATAACAGTGTATTTGCTAAGACACTATATCACCATGCCAATATCGCCAAAATGTTAGTCTAGGCATCATGTCAATATACCACCAGAAAAAGAAAATAAGCACCATAATGATATAGCTAACTTAACAATATAGCTACCCTGATAATATATTTAATATGAAAAGACAGTCACCTCCTTACAGTATAACAAAAATGAAATTTAACTATCATGGCAATGTAGTCACCTATCAATATAGTCACCATGGCAACATAGTTACCATAACCATGTAATTATAACTGGAATATAACCAACATGACTATATAGTCAAGATGACATGCAACCATCATGACAATACAGGCAACATGACATTAGAGTCTCTACGACAATACTGCAATCGCTTCAACAAATTAAATGATAATATTGATATTACTGGAACACAGTCACCATGACAGTATTATCACAAATGGAACATAACCGCTATAACAAAATTATCCTACCATGAAAATTTAGCCACCCTGCCACTGCAATAAAGCTAACATAATAATACATTCACTGCGACAGTGCTGAAACCATGACAATATAGCATATCATGACAATGTAGTCACCTGATGACAGTCGCGCACCGGCTACCGACGTCTACGGAACTGCTATCGTCTTTCAGAGCTAGGTTGTAGCTATTCCTCCCTGCGTTGTCGCTACCCTTGCTTTGTTTTGAAGGTTTTATCTTATATGATCATGATTGGTATATGTTTATCGAAACCATAATGTGATATCGTTTGTATTTCATTGTAATGAATTTGTCATGGTAACTATATATACATGTAAGCTATGTTGTTATAGTAGGTACATTTTCATGGTTGTTCCACTGTTCCACTATATGTTGATGACAAATCCTGTCTTCTTCGTTATTTTATCATAGAGACTATATTCTCTTGGACGCTATATGTTTGCTATGATCTAAAAATGACTATTTTGTCACAGTATCTATATTTTCATGTGGCTGTATTCTCAGAGTGGATATCATTTATAAATGCGTTCATTGTTGCGTTGACTATATTGTCATATCATTTATGTGATCATGGTGGCTTTGTTGTTATGATGAATATATTATTGTCTTGACTATGTTATCAGAATGGCGAAACTGTCACTTTAAAGATATTCATATGGAGGCTATATTTTCACGACAAACATATTTATATGGACGCTATATTTTCATGATGTTCATGTACTCATTGTATATTCATTTTCAAGGTGACGCTTATCCTGCGATTGATTTATATCGAGAGATTATTGTCATGGTGGCTTTACTGTCTTGATGGCTGTATAGTCGTTTGCTATTTTTTCAATAGTACTCTTTTTGTGAAGATGGCTTTATTGTCAGTGAAGCTGGAGAATCGTGGGGAACATATTTTCATAGTTACAGTATTGTCATTATGAACATACCGTCGTTCTGGTTATCATCATTTTTTCTTTACGTTGTTATGATGTGTATATCGTCACCTTGACTATAGTGGCAAGGTGATCTTTTTTATTGGTGCTATATTATCATTTTCTAATTATGCATATTTTGTCACAAGTGACATATCATTTTGATAACTTTATTATTATGGTGACAGTATTTTAATAGCGACTATATTGTCATAATAATTATAATCTCAGAGTGACTATATTGCCATGATCACTATTTCATCATGATATTTATGTTATAGTGACTGTATTTTCATGGCAGCTTTTTAATGGTGTATAAAATTTTGTCCCTGAGGTTATACCGTAATAGAAGCGAAATTTTTGTTTTTCATTAAATGATCAAGTGACTACATTTTCATATGCTATATTGTTATGGTTTCAGTACTGTCGTGGTGAATGTTTTGTTATTGTGGCTATATTGTAATGAGAGCCATAGTGGCAGGGTGACTATATTTTCATGGTAGGATCATTTTATTATGACGATTATATAACATTTCTGAGTATATTGTCATCGTGATTGTGTTACCATAATATCTATATTGTCATTTAACTTGTTGAATTAGTGGCAATATTGTCTTAGAGACTGTATTTTGATGTTTTCTGTATTGTCAAGGTAGTTGTATTGTCATCGTGACTATAAGGACATGGTGACTATATTGCCATTAAGAATACATTGCTATGATAATCATATTGCCATGATGGCAGTATTGTTTGTTTACCATATTGCCATGATGGCTATATTGTTTAGTTATAATATTGCCATGATGGCTATTTGTCTTTTTTTTTATATATTTCAAGGAGGTGGCTGTCTATTAATGTTATCTATATTGTCAGAGTAGTATATTGTCAATTTAGCTATATCGTTATGATGAGTATTTTTTCTATTGATATATTGCCATGATTGCTATACTAACATTTTAGAGATATTGGCATGGTGATATATCATCTTAGCAGCTAAACTCTTGTTGTGGTTATCTTTTGAGTATTTTCTTTCTTGAATATTTTGCCATGGCAGCTACATTATCAACGTTACTATATTTTCATGGTAGCTATATTGTCATGGTGACGACATTGGCACGGTGGCTGTATTGTAATTCTCAATACAATGCTCGCTACATTATCTTGGTCGCTATAACAAGTTGCTGGCTATATTGCTATGATTAATTTTGTCGTTGGGGATATATTTGTCACTACCTACAATATTGTTGTGATTACATGATCATGATAACAATATATTCATGGGGGTTTTTTTGGTATTGTAAGTATGTGTATGGATATCATATCATCATGTCACTTATACTGTCATGGTTTTTATACTGTGATATTGTTTATGTCAACCTGCTGATTATATGATCATGATTGGTCTATGATTATGGTAACTATATTGTAATGCCGATGATTTTTCATTATGACAATTTTGTCATGTTGACTAAAATTTCATGACATCTATAATGTTTTGGCAGGTATAGTTTCAAGATTGTTACATTGTTTTATGGTCTATATTGTCAAGGTGTCTATATCATAATGATATATCCTGTCTTGGTCTCTATTTTGTCATAGAGATTATGTTGTCCTGCCGGCTATATGCTTGCTATGATTCAAAAGCGAATATTTGTCACAGTATCTATATTGTCATGTAGTTATACTGCCATAGTGAATATGATTTGTATATTTCTTTTTTGCTTCTTTGACTGTATTGCCACATCAGTTATATGATCACTGTGGCTATATTGTTATAGTGAATGAATTGCGGTCATGACTATATTATCATAATGGCCAAATTATCATGGCAGACATGTTGATATGGAGGCTATATTTTCATGATATTTATATAGTTATTGTAAGTTTATTATCAAGGTGACTATTGACATGTTGATAATTTTTATCGTAACGTTATTATCATGGTGGCTGAAATATGATGGTGGCTATATTTCCGTTTGCTGTATTTTCAATGTTGCTCTTTTGTGAATATGGCTATGTTGTCAGTGTTGCTATATAGTCGTGGGGAACATATTTTCATAGTGGCAGTATTGTTATTATGACCATACCGTCATTTTGGCTATCTTCTCATTTTAGTTACATTGCTATAATGTGTATATCGTCACGTTAGCTATATTTGCAAGGTGATCTTTTTATAGGTGATATATTGTCATTATTTAACTCTTGCATACTTTGCCATAAGCGAAATATTATCAGGATAATTATATTTTTATGGCGAAAATATTGTCATAGCGACTATATTATCATTATGACTATAATGTCACAGTGGCTATATTGCCAAGATAACTATATTGTCATGGTGACTTTTTTATCATGATTTTTATAATGTCATAATGACTGTATTTTCGTAGAAGCTTTTTTAATGGTGTTGATATTACCCTTGAGGCTATACCATTATAGAAGTGAAATTGGCATTTTGATTAAATTATCAGGTGACTACATTGCCATGATATGCTATACTGTTATGGTTTCAGTACCTTCATGGTAAATCTTTTATTACTGTTTCTACATTGCAATGGAAACTAAAATGGTTGGTGGCTATATTTTCATGGTAGGATAATTTTATCATGGCGACTATATTGCATTTCTGAGTATATTGTCATAGTGACTATGTTGCCATAATATCTATATTGTCATATAATTTGTCAAATTGATGGCAATATTGTCTTAGAGACGGTACAGTCTTGTTATCTGTATTGTCACGGTGGTTGTATTGTCAACGTGACTATATAGTCATGTTGGCTACATTGTCGTTAAGATCACATTGTTATGCTAACTATATTACCATAGTGGCTGTGTTGTTAAATCCTTATATCGCCATGATGGCTATTTGTCATTTTTGTTATATAACAAGGAGGTGACTGTCTTTTCATGTTGGCAATATTGTCAGAATAGCTATATTGTCGAGTAGTGGGTATATATATTTCTATTCTGGCGTTATATTATCATAATGGCAATAATCACATTTTGGCGATATTGGCATAGTGATATAGTGTTTTAGCAACTAAACTCCTGTTGTGGATATTTTTCAATTGTATATTTTATCATTGTAGCTACATAGTCAAGGTTACAATATTTTCATGGTAGCTACATTGTCATAGTGAAGACATTGGGATGGTGGTTGTACTCTTACTTTCAATATAATGCCGTCCTGGCTACATTATCTTGGTCGCTATATCAACTTCATGGCTATATTATTATGGTTAATGTTGTCTTTCGGGAAATATTTTGTAAGTAGTAACAATATTGATGTGATTATACGATCATGATAATATTTTCATGAAAACTTATGTGGTATTGTAAGTGTAAGTGAATGGATATCATGTCATCATGTCACTTAAATTGTCATGGTTTTTACACTATGATCTTCTTTATGTCAACCTGCTGATTATATAATCATGATTGGTGTATGATTATGATAACTATATTGTAATGTCGTTTTATTTCATTGTGATAATTTTGTCATGTTGACTACGATTCCATGACAGCTATAATGTTATGAGCATATCATGATGATAAATCCTGTCTGAGTCACTGTTTTTTCACAGAGACTATATTGTCCTGGAGTCTATATTTTTGCTATTATCCGAAAACGACTATCTATTAACAGTATCTATATTGTCAGGTGGTTATATTGCCATTGTGAGTATAAATTGAATGTTTCTATATTTTTGCTTTGATTATATTATCATATCAGTTATATGATCATGGTAGCTTTATTGTCATAATGAATAGATTGTCGTCGTGACTATATTTTCATAATGGCTAAATTGTCATGGCAAATATCTTGACATGGGGGCTATATTTTCATGATATTTATAAAGTCATTGTAAGATTACTTTCAAGGTGACTCTATTGTCCTGGTGATTGGGTTATATCGTGATATTATTGTCAAGATGGCTGTATTGTCATGGTGGCTATATTGTAGTTTGCTGTATTTTAATTTTACGCTTTTGTGAAGATAGCTTTACTGTCAGTGTACCTATAGTGTCATGGAGAATATATTTTCATAGTGGAATTATTGTCATTATGAACATACTGTCATTTTGGCCATCTTATTTTGGTCTCATTTCTATCTTATATATATCATCACTTTGGCTATATTAGCAACGTGATCTTTTTTACGGTTGCTATATTTTCATTTTTTTAATCATTCATTTTTTGTTGTAAGTGATACATTATCATGATAACTGTAAGATTCCGGTAACTATATATTGGCATTTTGACTATATTGTTATTATTGGCAATGATATCATGTTGGACATCTTGCCAAAGTAACTTTATTGACATGGTGTCTATTTCATCATGATGGTTATAATGTCATGGTGAATAAATTTTCACGGTAGCTTTTATATTGGTGTTGGGTTTGCCCTTGAGGATGTATCATTATAAAACTAGATTCTCATTTCGATTAAATCATTAGGGGACTATATTGTCGTGACATGCTATATTGTTATGGTTTCAGGAATGTTATTGTATATGTATTATTATGTTGGCTATATTCCAATGGAAGACATAGTGGCAGAGTGGCTATACTTTCATAATATAATCATTTTGTTATGTCGATTATATTCCACTTGTGTGTATATTATCATGGTGACTGTTGCCATAATATCTATACTGTCATTTGATTTGTTGAATTAGTGGTTATATTGTCATAATCTAATGTCATGGTTCCTGTATTGTCTTGGTAGTTGTATTGTCATCGTGTCTATATGGTCATGGTAGTTATATTTCCATTAAGATTATATTGATATGGTAACTATATTGGCATGGTGGCTATATTGTTAAATGAATATATTGCCATGATGGCTATTTGTTATTTTTTGTTATATTACAAGGGGGTGATCGTCTTTTCATGTTGCCTATATATCAGGGTACCTCTAATGTTGTCATAAGATTACAGTCATAAAGACAATATAGTCGCCATGCCAACATTTTCACCTTAATGATATGGGTATCGTGATAATATATCGCTTATAACAGAATATGCACGATTAAAAAATGACAATATACCACCTATAAAAAAATCACCTTCCCAGTATAGCCAAGTTGACGATATATATAATATAGGAATGTAACCCAAATTAGAAGATAGCAAAAAGACTTTATTTCATAATGACAATTGCGTCACTATGAAAACTTGTTCCCAATGAAAGTATAGCTACACTGACATTAAAGCCATATTCACTAAATAGTAACATTGAAAACGCATCAAAGGACAATATAGCCACCATGATTGTACAGCCATATAGTTACAATAATGTTAAAATATAAATCAATCACTATGATATTAGAGTAAACTTGAAAATATTTTTGCAATTACTATAAAAGTAACATGAGAATATAGCATCCATATCAACATATTTCCCATGACAATTTAGCCATTATGATAGTATAGTCACAACTACAATATTTTCACTATAACAACAAAGCCACCATGGCCATATAACTGATATAACAATATAGTCAACGCAACATTAAAGAAACATTCAGAATATGTTCACAACGTCAATATAGCCACCTGAAATTATAGATACCGTGACAAAATAGTCGCTTTCGGATCATAGGAAGCATATAGCCTCTAAAGTATATAGTGTCCAGGAGACAATAGCGTCCAAAAATGAATTTATCAATACTATACAGCCGCCTTGACAGTATAGCTCATAAAACAATGTCAGAACCATGAAAATGTACCTGCCATACCAATATAACTACTATCAAAATGAAGTCAACATACCAAAATGATCAAAAAAGATATTGCCATTGCTATATCGTTACAATAATCATACATTAATGATGATAATGTAATCAGCATTTTCACATAAGCACCATCACCGTTTAAAAGCATGACAGACTAAGTTACATGATGATATGATATCCAGACAGATACCCTCAAGATGCCAAATAAGCCGTCATAGAAATATTATCATGTTCATATAATCACAAGCAAATTGTAGGTAAAGACAAAATACATCCCCAACTATGAAATTGACCGTAGCAATATAGCCATCAAGTTGATATAGCGACCAAGATAATGTAGCCAGGATAGCGTAATATTGAACGTAACAATACACCCGCCATGCCAACATCGTCAACTTTATAATGTAGCTTGCATGAAATATAGTAACCTTGACAATGTAGGTACCATGATAATGTATTCCCATGAAAAAATGTCCAAAACAACAGTTGGGCTGCGAACACTATATCACCATGCTAATCTTGCCAAAATTCTAGTATAGCCATCATGGGAATATACCAAAAGGAAAAAAAAATACACACCACAATAAGATAGCTAACTTAACAATATAGCTACTCTGACAAAAAGCCATGATGGCAATATAGTTACCATAAGAATGTAATCTTAATGACAATATGGCCATCATGACCATAGAGTCACGATGACAAGACAACCATGATGACCATACAGGCAACATGACAATACAGTCTCTATGACAATATTGCCATCAATTTAATAAATCAAATGACAATATAGAAATTATGGCAACACAGTTACCATGACAATATATTCAAAAATACAATAAAATACTAATAAGAAAATGATCAAACCATGAAAATATAGCCACCCTGCTACTATGGCTTCCATTGTAATGTAGCCAACATAATATACATTCACCATGACAGTACTGAAACTATATCAATATAGCATATCATGACAATGTATTCACCTAATAATTTAAACAAAATGAAATATCCGTTTTTATAATGATATATCTCCACGGGTAAATCAACACCATTAAATAAGCTACAATGAAAATGTAGTCACATGTAGTTATCTTAGCAATATAGCCACTAAGAGATTGTAGTCATAATGACAATATAGTCACCATGACAATATACTGTCAATTTAATGATATAGTTATCAAGATAATGTATCACTCATGAAAAAATATACATGATTAAAAAAAATGACAATATAGCAACTATAAAGAGATCACCTTGCCAATATAGCCAAGGTGACGATATGTAAATCTTCGCAATGTAATCAAAATGAGCAGATAGCAAAATGACGATATGTTCATAGTGACAATACTGCTACTGCGAAAATATATTCCTCATGACACTATAGCTACAATGACAATAAAGCAATCTTCACAAAAGAGTAACATTGAAAATACAGGAAACGACAATATAGCCACTATGACAATGCAGCTATCGTGACAATAATGTCACGATATACATCAATCGCCTGGCTATTAGAGTCACCTTGATAGTTATCTTTCAATGACTTTATGAATATCATGAAAACATAGCCCTCATGTCAACATTTTTCTTATGACAATTTAGCCATTATGATAATATAGTCACGACGACAAGATATTCACTATGACAATAAAGCTACCATGATCATATAACTGATATGACAATATAGATTTCAGGATATGTAGTGTCCAAGACAATATAGAAATTACGGCAACACAGCAACCATGAGAATATACTCACAAATCCAAAAAAATCGTCATAAAATGATCCAACCATGAAAATATAGTTTCCCTGCCACTATGACTTTAATTGTAATGTAACCAACGTAATTTACATTACACATGACAGTACTGAAACTATAGCAATATCGCATATCATGGCAATATATTCACATGATAATATAAAAAAAGGAAATTTTCGTTTTTATAATATATCTTCATGGGCAAAATCAACACCATTAAATATTCTACAATGAAAATGCAGTCAAAATGTCATTATAACCATCATCATGATATAGTCACCATGACAGTATAGTTTTTTTTTTTTTATACTTTGTCGCTGTCTCCCGCGTTTGCGAGGTAGCGCAAGGAAACAGACGAAAGAAATGGCCCAACCCCCCCCATACACATGTACATACACACGTCCACACACGCAAATATACATACCTACACAGCTTTCCTTGGTTTACCCCAGACGCTTCACATGCCTTGATTCAATCCACTGACAGCACGTCAACCCCTGTATACCACATCGCTCCAATTCCATGCCCTCCTTTCACCCTCCTGCATGTTCAGGCCCCGATCACACAAAATCCTTTTCACTCCATCTTTCCACCTCCAATTTGGTCTCCCTCTTCTCCTCGTTCCCTCCACCTCCGACACATATATCCTCTTGGTCAATCTTTCCTCACTCATTCTCTCCATGTGCCCAAACCATTTCAAAACACCCTCTTCTGCTCTCTCAACCACGCTCTTTTTATTTCCACACCTCTCTTACCCTTACGTTACTTACTCGATCAAACCACCTCACACCACACATTGTCCTCAAACATCTCATTTCCAGCACATCCATCCTCCTGCGCACAACTCTATCCATAGCCCACGCCTCGCAACCATACAACATTGTTGGAACTACTATTCCTTCAAACATACCCATTTTTGCTTTCCTGGATAATGTTCTCGACTTCCACACATTTTTCAAGGCCCCCAAAATTTTCGCCCCCTCCCCCACCCTATGATCCACTTCCGCTTCCATGGTTCCATCCGCTGACAGATCCACTCCCAGATATCTAAAACACTTCACTTCCTCCAGTTTTTCTCCATTCAAACTCACCTCCCAATTGACTTGACCCTCAACCCTACTGTACCTAATAACCTTGCTCTTATTCACATTTACTCTTAACTTTCTTCTTCCACACACTTTACCAAACTCCGTCACCAGCTTCTGCAGTTTCTCACATGAATCCGCCACCAGCGCTGTATCATCAGCGAACAACAACTGACTCACTTCCCAAGCTCTCTCATCCCCAACAGACTTCATACTTGCCCCTCTTTCCAAGACTCTTGCATTTACCTCCCTAACAACCCCATCCATAAACAAATTAAACAACCATGGAGACATCACACACCCCTGCCGCAAACCTACATTCACTGAGAACCAATCACTTTCCTCTCTTCCTACACGTACACATGCCTTACATCCTCGATAAAAACTTTTCACTGCTTCTAACAACTTGCCTCCCACACCATATATTCTTAATACCTTCCACAGAGCATCTCTATCAACTCTATCATATGCCTTCTCCAGATCCATAAATGCTACATACAAATCCATTTGCTTTTCTAAGTATTTCTCACATACATTCTTCAAAGCAAACACCTGATCCACACATCCTCTACCACTTCTGAAACCACACTGCTCTTCCCCAATCTGATGCTCTGTACATGCCTTCACCCTCTCAATCAATACCCTCCCATATATAGTATAGTTATCTTACAGTATAGTTATCTTAGCAATATATCCGCTAAGAGATTATAGTCATAGTGTCAACATTGTCACAATGACAACATACTGTCACCTTAATAGTAAAGTTATCACGATAATGTATCGCTTATGAGAAAATATGCATGACTAGAAAAAATGACAACATAGCAACTACAAAAGAGATCACCTTGACAATATAGCCAAGGTGACGATATGTAAATCATATATATAACCAAAATCATATGTATAACCAAAATGATTGATAGCCAAAATGACGGTATGTTCATAATGACAATACTGCTGCTATGAAAATATATCCAACATGACACTATAGGTACAATGACAATAAAGCAATCTTCACAAAAGAGTAACAGTGAAAATACAGGAAACGACAATATAGCCACCATGAAAGTACAGCCACTATGACAATAATGTCACGATATAATTCACTGACTATATAAACATCATGAAAATAAGGCTTCCATGTCAACATACTTACCATGACAATTTAGCCAATATGATAATATAGTCAAGACGGCAATATATTCACTATAACAACATAGCCATGATCATATAAGTGATATGACAATACAGTCAACGCAACAATAAGGATGCCTTCAAATTATATTCATTATGGCAATATAAACACCTGACAATATTGATGCTGTCACAAAATAGTCTCTTTCGGATCATAGGAAACATATAGGCTCCAGGAAAATATAGTGTCCATGACAAAATAGCGACCAAGACATGATTTTTAATTAAGATATAGTCACCTTTACAGTATAGCCGATAAAATAATGAAAGAACAATGAAAATGTACCTGCCATAACAATATAGCTACCATGAAAATGCAGGCAACATGACAAAATTGTCACAATGAAATATAATCACCATTACAATTTAGTTACCATAATCATATACCAATCATGACAGTATCATAAGGAGGCTGACATAAACACCATCACAGTATAAAAACCATGACAATATAGTGACATGATAATATGATATCCATACACTTGCACTCACATTACCCAATAAGCTGCCATGAAAATATTGTTATTATGATCAAATGATTAAGGCAAGATTGTAGTTAATGACAAAATATATCCTCAACAACAAAATTAACCATTGCAACATAGCCAGCAAGTAAATATAGCGACCAAGATAATGTAGTTAGGATGGCATTATATTGAAAATAACAATACAGCCACAATGGCAATATCGTCACCATGACAATGGAGCTACCATGAAAATATAGTAACATTGACAATGTAGCTACTATGATAATAAAATCCCATGGAACATATCCACAATAACAGTTTATTTGCTAAGACACTATATCACCATGCCAATATCGCCAAAATGTTAGTCTAGGCAACATGGCAATATACCACCAGAAAAAGAAAATAAGCACCACAATGATATAGCTAACTTAACAATACAGCTATCCTGATAATATATTCAATATGAAAAGACAATCACCTCCTTACAGTATAACAAAAATGAAAAATAGCTATCATGGCAATTTAGTCATCTATCAATATAGTCACCTTGGCAATATAGTTACCATAACCATGTAATCATAACTGGAATATAACCAACATGACTATATAGTCAAGATGACATGCAACCATCATGACAATACTGGCAACATGACATTAGAGTCTCTACGACTATATTGCAATCCCTTCAACAAATTAAATGATAATATTGATATTACTGGAACACAGTCACCATGACAGTATGCAATATAACCGCGATAACAAAATTATCCTACCATGAAAATCTAGCCACCCTGCCACTGCAATATAGCTAACATAATAATACATTCACTATGACAGTACTGAAACCATGACAATATAGCATATCATGACAATGTAGTCACCTGATGACAGTCGCGCACCAGCTACCGACGTGTACGGAGCTGCTGTCGTCTTTCAGAGCTAGGTTGTAGCTATTCCTCCCTGCGTTGTCGCTACCCTTGCTTTGCTTTGAAGGTTTTTATCTTATATGATCATGATTGGTGTATGGTTATCGACGCCATAATGTGATATCGTTTGTATTTCATCATAATGAATTTGTCATACTAACTATATTTTCATGTAAGCTATATTGTTATGGTAGGTACATTTTCGTGGTTGTTCCACTGTTTTATTGGCTATACTGTCAAGGTGACTGCATTGTGATGATAAATCCTGTCTTCTTCGCTATTTTGTCATAGAGAATATATTCTCTTGGACGCTATATGTTTGCCAAAAATGACTATTTTGTCACAGTATCTATATTTTCATGTGGCTGTATTATCAGAGTGGATATAATTTATAAATGCATTTATTGTTGCCTGACTATATTGTCATATCATTTATGTGATCATGGTGGCTTTATTGTTATGGTGAATATATTATCGTCTTGACTATATTATCAGAATGGCGAAACTGTCACTTTAAAGATATTCATATGGAGGATACATTTTCACAACAAATATATTTATATGGACGTTATATTTTCATGATGTTCATGTACTCATTGTATATTCATTATCAAGGTCACGCTAATGTCCTGGCGATTGATTTTTATCGAGAGATTATTGTCATGGTGGCTGTACTGTCTTGATGGCTGAAAAGTCGTTTGCTATTTTTCAATAGTACTCTTTTTTTGAAGATGGCTTTATTGTCAGTGAAGCTGGAGAATCGTGGGGAACATATTTTCATAGCTGCAGTACTGTCATTATGAACATACCGTCGTTCTGGTTATCATCTCTTTTTCTTTACGTTGCTATGATGAATATATCGTCACCTTGACTATAGTGGCAAGGTGATCTTTTTTATAGGTGGTATACTGTCATTTTCTAATCATGCATATTTTGTCACAAGCGATATATCATTTTGATAACTTTATTATTAAGGTGACAGTATTTTAATAGCGACTATATTGTCATAATGACTATAATATCAGAGTGGCTATATTGCCATGGTCACTATTTTATTATGATATTTATGTCATAGTGACTGTATTTTCATGGCAGCTTTTTAGTGGTGTATAAAATTTTGTCCCGGAGGTTATACCATAATAGAAGCGATATTCTTATTTTTCATTAAATGATCAAGTGACTACATTGTCATGATATGCTATATTGTTATATTGAGTATATTGTCATCGTGATTGTGTTGCCATAATATCCATATTGTCATTTAACTTGTTGAATTAGTGGCAATATTGTCTTAGAGGCTGTATTTTGATGTTTTCTGTATAGTCTTGGTAGTTGTATTGTCATCGTGACTATAAGGACATGGTGACTATATTGCCATTAAGAATACATTGCTAAGGTAATCATATTGCCATAATGGCTATACTGTTTGGTTACCATATTGCCATGATGGCTATATTGTTTAGTTATATTTCAAGGAGGTGGCTGTCTTTTAATGTTAGTAGTACATTGTCAAGTTAGCTATATCGTTGTGATGAGTATTTTTTCTTTTGATTAATTGCCATGATGGCTATACTAACATTTTAGAGATATTTGCATGGTGATATATTGTCTTAGCAGGTAAACTCTTGTTGTGCCTATCTTTTGGGTATTTTCTATGTTGAATATTTTACCATGGCAGCTACATTATCAACGTTACTATATTATCATGGTAGCTATATTGTCATGGTGAAGACATTGGCACGGTGGCTGTATTGTAATTCTCAATACAATGCTCGCTATATTATCTTGGTCGCTATAAAAAGTTGCTGGCTATATTGCTATGATTAATTTTGTCGTTGGGGATATATTTGTCACTACCTATAATACTGTTGTGATTATACGATCACGATAACATTATATTCCTGCGGCTTCTTTGGTATTGTAAGTGTATGTGTATGGATATCATATCATCATGTCACTTATACTGTCATGGTTTTTATACTGACATTGTTTATGTCAACCTGCTGATTTTATGATCATGATTGGTCTATGATTATGGTAACTATATTGTAATGCCGATAATATTTCATTATGATTATTTTGTCATGTTGACTAAAATTTCATGACATCTGTAATGTTTTGGCAGGTACAGTTTCATGATTGGTACATCGTTTTATGGTCTATACTGTCAAGGTGTCTATATTATAATGATATATCCTGTCATGGTCGCTATTTTGTCATAGAGACTGTTGTCCTGCCGGCTATATGTTTGCTATGAATCAAAAGCGACTATTTGTCACAGTATCTATGCTGTCATGTAGTTATACTGCCATAATGAATATGATTTGTATATTTCTTTTTTGCTTCTTTGACTGTATTGTCACATCAGTTATATGATCACTGTGGCTATATTGTTATAGTGAATAAATTGTCGTCATGAGTATATCATCATAAAGGCCAGATAATCATGGCAGACATGTTGACATGGAGGCTATATTTTCATGATATTTATAATAGTCATTGTAAGTTTATTATCAAGGTGACTAATGACATGGTGATGATTTGTATCGTGACATTATCATCATGGTGGCTGAAATATGATGGTGGCTATATTCTCGTTTGCTGTATTTTCAATGTTGCTCTTTTGTGAATATGGCTTTGTTGTTAGTGGAGCTATAGTGTCATGGGGAACATATTTTCATAGTGGCAGTATTGTCATTATGACCATACCGTCATTTTGGCTATCTTCTCATTTTAGTTACATTGCTATAATGTATATATCGTCACCTTAGCTATATTGGCAAGGTGATCTTTTCATAGGTGATATATTGTAATTATTTAACTCTTGCATACTTTGTCATAAGCGAAATTTCATCAGGATAATTATATTATGGTGAAAATATTGTCATAGCGACTATATTATCATTATAACTATAATGTCACAGTGGCTATATTGGCAAGATAACTATATTGTCATCTTGACTTTTTTATCATGATTTTTATAATGTCATAATGACTGTACTTTCGTAGAAGCTTTTTTAATTGTGTTGATATTGCCCTTGAGGATATACCATTATGGAAGAGAAATTGTCATTTTGATTAAATTATCAGCTGACTACACTGCCATGATATGCTATACTGTTATGGTTTCAGTACCTTCATGGTAGATCTTTTATTACTGTTTCTACATTGCAATGGAAACCAAAATGGTAGGTGGCTATATTTTCATGGAAGGATAATTCTATCATGGCGATTATATTGCATTTCTGAGTATATTGTCATTGTGACTATGTTGCCATAATATCTATATTGTCATATATTGATGGCAATATTGTCTTAGAGTCGGTACTGTCATGTTATCTGTATTGTCACGGTGGTTGTATTGTCAACGTGACTATATAGTCATGTTGGCTACATTGTCGTTAAGATCACATTGTTATGCTAACTATATTACCATAGTGGCTGTATTTTCAAATCCTTATATCGCCATGATGGCTATTTGTCATTTTAGTTATATAACATGGAGGTGACTGTCTTTTGATCTTGGCAATATTGTCATAATAGCTATATTGTCGAGTATTGGGTATATATATTTCTTTTCTGGCGGTATATTGTCATGATGGCAATAATAACATTTTGGCGATATTGGCATAGCGATATAGTGTTTTAGCAGCTAAACTCTTGTTTTGGATATTTTTCAATTGTATATTTTATCATTGTAGCTACATAGTCAAGGTTACTATATTTTCATGGTAGCTACATTGTCATAGTGAAGACATTGGCATGGTGGTTGTATTCTTACTTTCAATATGATGCCGTCCTGGCTACATTATCTTGGTCGCTATATGAACTTGATGGCTATATTGTTATGGTTAATGTTGTCTTTCGGGATATATTTTGTAATTAGTGACAATACTGTTGTGATTATATGATCATGATAATATTTTCATGAAAACTTATGTGGTATTGTAAGTGTAAGTGAATGGATATCATCTCATCATGTCACTTACATTGTCATGGTTTATACAATATGATCTTGTTTATGTCAACCTGCTGATTATATAATCATGATTGGTGTATGATTATGGTAACTATATTGTAATGTCGTTTTATTTCATTGTGATAATTTTGTCATGTTGACTACAATTCCATGACAGCTATAATGTTATGAGCATATCATGATGATTATCCTGTCTGAGTCACTGTTTTTTCAGAGACTATATTATCCTGGAGTCTATAATTTTGCTATGATCCGAAAACGACTATCTAATAACAGTATCTATATTGTCAGGTGGTTATATTGCCATTGTGAATATAAGTTGAAAGTTTCTGTATTTTTGCTTTGATTATATTGTCATATCAGTTATATGATCATGGTAGCTTTATTGTTATAGTTAATAGATTGTCGTCGTGACTATATTCTCATAATGGTTAAATTGTCATAGCAAATATCTTGACATGGGGGCTATATTTTCATGATATTTATAAAGTCTTTGTACGATTACTGTCAACGTGACTCTATTGTCCTTGTGATTGAGTTATATCGTGATATTATTGCCAAGATGGCTATATTGTCATGGTGGCTATATTGTTGTTTGCTGTATTTTAATTTTACGCTTTTGTGAAGATAGCTTTACTGTCGGTGTCATGGAGAATATATTTTCATAGTGGAATTATTGTCATTATGAACATACTGTCATTTTGGCCATATCCTTATTTTGGTTATATTTCTATCTTATATATATCATCACCTTGGCTATATTAGCAACGTGATCTTTTTTTACGGTTGCTATATTTTCATTTTTTAAATCATTCATTTTTTGTCGTAAGTGATACATTATCACGATAACTATAACATTCCGGTAACTATATATTGGCATTTTGACTATATTGTTATTATGACAATGATATCATGTTGGTTATCATGTCAAAGTAACTTTATTGTCATGGTGTCTATTTCATCATGATTGTTATAATGTTAAGGATGACTACATTTTCACGGTAACTTTTATATTGGTGTTGGGTTTGCCCTGGAGGATGTATCATTATAAAACGAGATTCTCATTTTGATTAAATCATTAGGGGACTATATTGTCGTGACATGCTATATTGTTATGGTTGCAGGAATGTCATTGTATATGTATTATTATTTTGGCTATATTCCAATGGAAGCCATGATGGCAGAGTGTCTATATTTTCATAATATAATTATTTTGCTATGTCGATTATATTCTACTTGTGTGAATATTGTCAGGTTGACTGTTGCCATAATATCTATACTGTCATTTGATTTGTTGAATTGGTGGCTATATTGTTATAATGTAATGTCATGGTTCCTGTATTGTCTTGGTGGTTTTATTGTCATCGTGTCTATATGGTCATGGTAGCTATATTTCCATTAAGATTATATTGATATGGTAACTATATATTACCATGGTGGCTATATTGTTAAATGAATATATTGCCATGATGGCTATTTGTTATCTTTTTATATTACAAGGGGGTGATTGTCTTTCCATGTTGCCTATATATCAGGGTACCTGTATTGTTGTAACAGGATTACAGTCATAAAAACAATATAGTCGCCATGCCGATATTTTCACCTTAATGATATGGGTATCATGATAATACATCGCTGCTAACAGAATATACAAGATTAAAAAATGACAATATACCACCTATAAAAAAATCACCTTCCCAATATAGCCAAGGTGACGATATATATAACATAGGAATGTAACCCAAATATACCACCTATAAAAAAAATCACCTTCCCAATATAGCCAAGGTGACGATATATATAACATAGGAATGTAACCCAAATTAGAAGATAATCAAAATGACTTTACTTCATAATGACAGTTGCGTCACTATGAAAACTTGTTCCCAATGAAAGTATAGCTACAATGATATTAAAGCCATATTCACTAAATAGTAACATTGAAAACGCATCAAACGACAATATAGCCACCATGATTGTACAGCCACCATAACAATAATGTTAAAACATAAATAAATCACTATGATATTAGAGTAAACTTGAAAAAAATTTACAATTACCATAAAAGTATCATGAGAATATAGCATCCATATCAACATATTTCCCTTGACAATTTAGCCATTATGATAGTATAGTCACAACTACAATATTTTTACTATGACAACAAAGCCACCATGGCCATATAACTGATATAACAATATAGTCAAAGCTACATTAAAGAAACATTCAGAATATGTTCACAACGTCAATATAGCCACCTGACATTAAAGATACCGTGACAAAATAGTCGCTTTAGGATAATAGGAAATATATAGCCTCTAAAGTATATAGTGTCCAGGAGACAATAGAGTAAAAAACAGAATTTATCAATAGTATACAGCCGCCTTGACAGTATAGCCCATAAAACAATGTCAGAACCATAAAAATGTACATGCCATACCAATATAACTACTATCAAAATGAAGTCAACATACCAAAATGATCAAAAAAGATATTGACATTGATACATAGTTACAATAATCATATATTAATGATGATAATGTAATCAGCATTTTCACATAAGCATCTTCACCGTTTAAAAGCATGACAGACTAAGTTACATGATGATATGATATCCAGACAGATACACTCAAGATGCCAAATAAGCCGTCATACAAATATTATCATGATCATATAATCACAACCAAATTGTAAGTAAAGACAAAATACATCCCCAACGATGAAATTGACCATAGCAATATAGCCATCAAGTTGATATAGCGACCAAGATAATGTAGCCAGGATGGCATTATATTGAACATAACAATACACCCGCAATGCGAATATCGTCATCTTTACAATGTAGCTTGCATGAAATATAATAACCTTAACAATGTAGGTACCATGATGATGTATTCCCATGAAAAAATGTCCAAAACAACAGTTGGGCTGCGAACACTATATCACCATGCTAATCTTGCCAAAATTCTAGTATAGCCATCATGGCAATATACCAAAAGGAAAAAAATACCCACAACAATAAGATAGCTAACTTAACAATATAGCTACTCTGACAAAAAGCCATGATGGCAATATAGTTACCATAAGAATGAAAACTTAACGACAGCCATCATGACCATAGAGTCACGATGACGAGACAACCATGATGACCATACAGGCAACATGACAATACAGTCTCTATGACAATATTGCCATCAATTTAATAAATCAAATGAGAATATAGATATTATGGCAACACAGTCATCATGACAATATATTCAAAAATACAATAGAATACTAAAAACAAAATGATCAAAACATGAAAATATAGCCACCCTGCCACTATGGCTTCCCTTGTAATGTAGCCAACATAATATACATTCACCATGACAGTACCAGAAACTATAACAATATAGCATATCATGACAATGTATTCACGTAATAATTTAAACAAAATGAAATATCCGTTTTTATAATGATATATCTACAAGGGTAAATCAACACCATTAAGGAAGCTACAATGAAAATGTAGTCACATGTAGTTATCTTAGCAATATAGACACCATGACAATATACTGTCACTTTAATGATATAGTTATCAAGATAATGTATCACTCATGAAAAAATATACATGAATAAAAAAAATGACAATATATCAACTCTAAAGAGATCACCTTGCCAATATAGCCAAGGTGACGATATGTAGATCTTTGCAATGAAACGAAAATGAGGAGATAACAAAAATGACGATATGTTCATAATGACAATACTGCTACTACTAGAATATATTCCCCATGACACTATAGCTACAATGACAATGAATCAATCTTCACAAAGGAGTAACATTGAAAATACAGTAAACGACAATATAGCCACCATGACAATGCAGCTATCGTGACAATAATGTCACGATATACATCAATCGCCAGGCTATTAGAGTCACCTTGGTAGTAATCTTTCAATGACTTTCTGAATATCATGAAAATATAGCCCTCATGTCAACATATTTCCTATGACAATTTAGCCATTATGATAATATAGTCACGACGACAAGATATTCACTATGACAATAAAGCTACCATGATCATATAACTGATATGACAATATAGATTCTAGGATATCTAGTGTCCAGGACAATATAGAAATTACGGCAACACAGTAACCATGAGAATATACTCACAAATACAATAAAATCGTCATAACAAAATGATCCGACCATGAAAATATAGTTACCCTACCACTATGACTTTAATTGTAATGTATCCAACATAATATCCATTCAACGTGACAGTACTGAAACTACAGCAATATCGCATATCATGGCAATATATTCACACGATAATTTAAAGAAAAGGAAATTTTCATTTTTATAATATATCTTCAAGGGCAAATGCAGTCAAACTGTCATTATAACCATCATCATGAAATAGTCACCATGACAGTATATTTATGTTAGCAATATATCCACTAAGCGATTATAGTTATAGTGTCAACATTGTCACAATGACAATATACTGTCATCTTAATAGTAAAGTTATCACGATAATGTATCGCTTATGAAAAAATATGCATGACTAAACAAAATGACAACATAGCATCTATAAAAGAGATCACCTTGACAATATACCTAAGGTGACGATATGTAAATCTTCGCAATATAACCAAAATGAGTATATAGCCAAAATGACTTTATGTTCATAATGACAATACTGCTGCTATGAAAATATATCCCCCATGACACTATAGCTACAATGACAATAAAGCAATCTTCACAAAAGAGTAACAGTGAAAATACAGGAAACGACAATATAGCCACCATGAAAGTACAGCCACTATGACAATAATGTCACGATATAATTCACTGACTATATAAACATCATGAAAATAAGGCTTCCATGTCAACATACTTACCATGACAATTTAGCCAATATGATAATATAGTCAAGACGGCAATATATTCACTATAACAATATAGCCATGATCATATAAGTTATATGACAATACAGTCAACGCAACAATAAGGAAGCCTTCAATTTATATTCATTATGGCAATATAAGCACCTGACAATATTGATGCAGTGACAAAATAGTCCCTTTAGGATCATAGAAAAGATATAGGCTCCAGGACAATATAGTGTCCATGACAAAATAGCGACCAAGACAAGATTTTTAATTAAGATATAGTCACCTTGACAGTATAGCCGATAAAACAATGAAACAACAATGAAAATGTGCCTGTCATAACAATATAGCTATCATGAAAATGCAGGCAACATGACAAAATTGTCACAATGAAATATAATCGGCATTACACTTTAGTTACCATAGTCATATATCAATCATGATAATATCATCAGGAGGCTGACATAAACACCATCACAGTATAAAAACCATGACAATATAGTGACATGATAATATGATATCCATACAATTGCACTTACATTACCAAATAACCCACCATGAAAGTATTGTTATCATGATCATGTGATTAAAACAAAATTGTAGTTAATGACAAAATATATCCCCAAAGACAAAATTAACCATAGCAATATAGCCAGCAAGTAAATATAGCGACCACGATAATGTAGTTAGGATGGCATTAAATGGAAAATAACAATATCAGCCATAATGGCAATATCGTCACCATGACAATGGAGCTACTATGAAAATATAGTAACATTGACAATGTAGCTACTGTGATAATAAAATCCCATGGAACATATCCACAATAACAGTTTATTTACTAAGACACTATATCACCATGCCAATATCGCCAAAATGTTAGTCTAGGCAACATGGCAATATACCACCAGAAAAAGAAAATAAGCACCACAGTGATATAGCTAACTTAAATATATAGCTACCCTGATAATATATTCAATATGAAGAGACAGTCACCTCCTTACAGTATAACAAAAATGAAAAATAGCTATCATGGCAATGTAGTCACCTATCAATATAATCACCATGGCAATATAGTTACCATAACCATGTAATCATAACTGGAATATAACCAACATGATTATATAGTCAAGATGACATGCAACCATCATGACAATACAAGGAACATGACATTAGAGTTTCTACGACAATATTGCAATCGCTTCAACAAATTAAATGATAATATAGATTTTAATGGAACACAGTCACCATGACAGTATTATCACAAATGCAATATAACCGCGATAACAAAATTATCCTACCATGAAGATTTAGCCACCCTGCCACTGCAATATAGCTAACATAATAATACATTCACTACGACAGTATTGAAACCATGACAATATAGCATATCATGACAATGTAGTCACCTGATGATAGTCGCGCAACCGCTACCGACGTGTATTGAGCTGCTATCGTCTTTCAGAGATAGGTTGTAGATATTCCCTCCTGCGCTATCCTTGCTTTGTTTTGAAGGTTTTATCTTATATGATCATGACTGGTGTATGATTATCGACACCATAATGTGATATCGTTTGCATTTCATTGTAATGAATTTTTCATTTTTTTTTTTTGCTTTGTCGCTGTCTCCCGCGTTTGCGAGGTAGCGCAAGGAAACAGACGAAAGAAATGGCCCAACCCACCCCCATACACATGCCTTGATTCAGTCCACTGACAGCACGTCAACCCCGGTATACTACATCGCTCCAATTCACTCTATTCTTTGCCCTCCTTTCACCCTCCTGCATGTTTACGCGCTGATCACACAAAATCTTTTTCACTCCATCTTTCCACCGCCAATTGGGTCTCCCTCTTCTCCTCTTTCCCTCCACCTCCGACACATATATCCTCTTGGTCAATCTTTCCTCACTCATTCTCTCCATGTGACCAAACCATTTCAAAACACCCTCTTCTGCTTTCTCAACCACGCTCTTTTTATTTCCACACATCTCTCTTACCCTTACGTTACTTACTCGATCAAAACACCCCACACCACACATTGTCCTCAAACATCTCATTTCTAGCACATCCATCCTCCTGCGCACAACTCTATCCATAGTCCACGCCTCGCAACTATACAACATTGTTGGAACCACTATTCCTTCAAACATACCCATTTTTGCTTTCCGAGATAATGTTCTCGACTTCCACACATTCTTCAAGGCTCCCAGAATTTTCGCCCCCTCCCCCACCCTATGATCCACTTCCGCTTCCATGGTTCCATCCGCTGCCAGATCCACTCCCAAATATGTAAAACACTTCACTTCCTCCAGTTTTTCTCCATTTAAACTCACCTCCCAATTGAATTGACCCTCAACCCTACTGTACCTAATAACCTTGCTCTTATTCACATTTACTCTTAACTTTCTTCTTTCACACACTTTACCAAACTCAGTCACCAGCTTCTGCAGTTTCTCACATGAATCAGCCACCAGCGCTGTATCATCAGCGAACAACAACTGACTCACTTCCCAAGCTCTCTCATCCCCAACAGACTTCATACTTGCCCTCTTTCCAAAACTCTTGCAGTAACTATATTTTCATGTAAGCTATATTGTTATGGTAGGTACATTTTCATGGTTGTTCCACTGTTTTATTGGCTATACTGTCAAGGTGACTGTATTGTGATGATAAATCCTGTCTTCATCGCTATTTTGTCATAGAGACTATATTCTCTTGGACGCTATATGTTTGCTATGATCGAAAAATGACTATTTTGTCACAGTATCTATATTTTCATGTGGCTGTATTCTCAGAGTGGATATAATTTATAAATGCGTTTATTGTTGCGTTGACTATATTGTTATATCATTTATGTGATCATGGTGGCTTTATTGTTATGGTGAATATATTACCGTCTTGACTATATTATCAAGAATGGCGAAACTGTCACTTTATTTTCACGATAAATATATTTATATGGACGCTATATTTTCATGATGTTCATGTACTCATTGTATATTCATTATCAAGGTAACGCTAATGTCCTGGCGATTGATTTTTATCGAGAGATTATTGTCATGGTGGCTGTACTGTCTTTATGGCTGCATAGTCGTTTGCTATTTTTTCAATAGTGCTCTTTTTGTGAAGATGGCTTTATTGTCAGTGAAGCTGGAGAATCGTGGGGAACAAATTTTCATAGTTACAGTATTGTCATTATGAACATACCGCCGTTCTGGTTATCATCTCTTTCTTTACGTTGCTATGATGTATATATCGTCACCTTGACTATAGTGGCAAGGTGATCTTTTTTATAGGTGCTATACTGTCATTTTCTAATCATGCATATTTTGTCACAAGCGATATATCATTTTGATAACTTTATTATTGAGGTGACAGTATTTTACTAGCGACTATATTGTCATAATGACTATAATCTCAGAGTGGCTATATTGCCATTGTCACTATTTCATTATGATATTTATGTCATAGTGACTGTATTTTCATGGCAGCTTTTTAATGGTGTATAAATTTTTTTCCCTGAGGTTATACCATAACAGAAGCGAAATATTCATTTTTCATTAAATGATCAAGTGACTACATTGTCATGATATGCTATATTGTTATGGTTTCAGTAGTGTCGTGGTGAATGTTTTGTTATTGTGGCTATATTGTAATGGAAGCCATAGTGGCAGGGTGACTATATTTTCATGGTAGGATCATTTTATTATGACAATTATATAACATTTCTGAGTATATTGTCATCATGATTGTGTTGCCATAATATCTATATTGTCATTTAACTTCTTGAATTAGTGGCAATATTGTCTTAGAGACTGTATTTTGATGTTTTCTGTATTGTCATGGTAGTTGTATTGTCATCGTGACTATAAGGACATGCCGACTATATTGCCATTAAGAATACATTGCTATGGTAATCATATTGCCATGATGGCTATATTGTTTGGTTACCATATTGCCATGATGGCTATATTGTTTAGTTACCATATTGCCATGATTGCAATTTTTCATTTTTTTTCTTTATATTTCAAGGAGGTGGCTGTCTTTTAATGTTACCTATATTGTCAGAGTAGTATATTGTCCAGTTAGCTATATCGTTTTGATGAGTATTTTTTCTGTTGATATATTGCCATGATGGCTATACTAACATTTTAGAGATATTGTCATGGTGATATATCGTCTTAGCAGCTAAACTCTTGTTGTGGCTATCTTTTGGGTATTTTCTATCTTGAATATTTTGCCATGGCAGCTACATTATCAACGTTACTATATTTTCATGGTAGCTATATTGTCATGGTGACGAAATTGGCACGGTGACTGTATTGTAATTCTCAATACAATGCTCGCTACATTATCTTGGTCGCTATAACAGGTTGATGGCTATATTGGTATGATTAATTTTGTCGTTGGGGATATATTTGTCACTACCTACAATATTGTGATTATATGATCATGATAACAATATATTCATGGGGGCTTCTTTGGTATTGTAAGTGTACGTGTATGGATGTCATATCATCATGTCACTTATACTGTCATGTTTTTTATACTGTGATATTGTTTATGTCAACCTGCTGATTATATGATCATGATTGGTCTATGATTATGGTAACTATATTGTAATGCCGATTATATTTCATCATGATAATTTTGTCATGTTGACTAAAATTTCATGACATCTATAACGGTTTGGCAGGTACAGTTTCATGATTGTTACATTGTTTTATGGTCTATATTGTCAAGGTGTCTATATTATAATGATATATCCTGTCTTTGTCGCTATTTTGTCATAGAGACTATGTTCTCATGCCGGCTATATGTTTGTTATGATTCAAAAGCGACTATTTGTCACAGTATCTATATTGTCATGTAGTTATAGTGCCTTAGTGAATATGATTTGTATATTTCTTTTTTGCTTCTTTGACTGTATTGTCATATCAGTTATATGATCACTGTGGCTATATTGTCATAGTGAATAAATTGCCGTCATGACTATATTATCATAATGGCCAGATTATCATGCAGACATGTTGACATGGAGGCTATATTTTCATGATATTTATATAGTCATTGTAAGTTTATTATCAAGGTGACTAATGACATGGTGATGATTTGTATCGTGACATTATCATCATGGTGGCTGAAATATGATGGTGGCTATATTCTCCTTTGCTGTATTTTCAATGTTGCTCTTTTGTGAATATGGCTTTGTTGTCAGTGTAGCTATAGTGTCACGGGGAACATATTTTCATAGTGGCAGTATTGTCATTATGACCATACCGTCATTTTGGTTATCTTCTCATTTTAGTTACATTGCTATAATGTATATATCGTCACCTTAGCTATATTGGCAAGGTGATCTTTTTATAGGTGATATATTGTTATTATTCAACTCTTGCATAATTTGTCATAAGCGAAATATTATCATGATGAATATATTTTTTTGGTGACAATATTGTCAGAGCGACTATATTATAATTATGACTATAATGTCACAGTGTCTATGTTGCCAAGATAACTATATTGTCATGGTGACTTTTTTATCATGGTTTTCATAATGTCATAATGACTATTTTCGTAGAAGCTTTTTTAATGGTGTTGATATTGCCCTTGAGGATACACCATTATAGAAGAGAAATTATCATTTTGATGAAATTATCAGCTGACTACACTGCCATGATATGCTATACTGTTATGGTTTCAGTACCTTCATGGTAAATCTTTTATTACTGTTTCTACATTGCAATGGAAACCAAAATGGTAGGTGGCTATATTTTCATGGTAGGATAATCTTATCATGACGATTATATTGCATTTCTGTGTATATTTTCATGGTGACTATGTTGCCATAATATCTATATTGTCATATAATTTGTCAAATTGATGGCAATATTGCCTTAGAGACAGCACTGCCATGTTATCTGTATTGTCACGGTGGTTGTATTGTCAACGTGACTATATAGTCATGTTGGCTAAATTGTCGTTAAGATCAAATTGTTATGCTAACTATATTACCATAGTGGCTGTATTGTTAAATCCCTATATCGCCATGATGGTTATTTGTCATTTTTGTTATATAAGAAGAAGGTGACTGTCTTTTCATGTTGGCAATATTGTCAGAATAGTTATATTGTCGAGTATTGGGTATATAATTTCTTTTCTGGCGGTATATTATCATGATGGCAATAATAACATTCTGGCGATATTGGCAAAGCGATATAGTGTTTTAGCAGCTAAACTCTTGTTGTGGATATTTTTCAATTGTATATTTTATCATTGTAGATACATAGTCAAGGTTACTATATTTTCATGGTAGCTACATTGTCATGGTGAAGACATCGGCATGGTGGTTGTATTCTTACTTTCAATATAATGCCGTTCTGGCTACATTATCTTGGTCGGTATATCAACTTGATGGCTATATTCTTATTGCTAATTTTGTCTTTCGGGATATATTTTGTAATTAGTGACAATACTGTTGTGATTATATGATCATGATAATATTTTCATGAAAACTTATGTGGTTTTGTAAGTGTAAGTGAATGGATATCATCTCATCATGTCATTTAAATTGTCATGGTTTTTACACTATGATCTTGTTTATGTCAACCTGCTGATTATATAATCATGATTGGTGTATGATTATGGTAACTATATTGTAATGTCGTTTAATTTCATTGTGATAATTTTGTCATGTTGACTACAATTCCATGACAGCTATAATGTTATGAGCATATCATGATTATAAATCCTGTCTGAGTCACTGTTTTTTTCACAAAGACTATATTGTCCTGGAGTCTATATTTTTTCTATGATCTGAAAACGACTATCTATTAACAGTATATATATTGTCAGGTGGTTATATTGCCATTGTGAATATAAGTTGAATGTTTCTATATTTTTTCTTTGATTATTTTATCATATCAGTTATATGATCATAGTAGCTTTATTGTCATAGTGAATAGTTTGTCGTCGTGACTGTATTTTCATAATGGCTAAATTGTCATAGCAAATATCTTGACATGGAGGCTATATTTTCCTGATATTTATAAGGTCATTATAAGATTACTGTCACGGTGACTCTATTGTCTTGGTGATTGACTTATATCGTGATATTATTGTCAAGATGGCTGTATTGTCATGGTGGCTATATTGTAGTTTGCTGTATTTTAATTTTACGCTTTTGTGAAGATAGCTTTACTGTCAGTGTACCTATAGTGTCATGGAGAATACATTTTCATAGTGGAATTATTGTCATTATGAACATACTGTTATTTTGGCCAACTCCTTATTTTAGGTACATTTCTATCATATATATATCATAACCTTGGCTATATTAGCAACGTGATTTTTTTTTTTACGGTTGCTGTATTTTCATTTGTTTAATCATGCATTTTTTGTCGTAAGTGATACACTATCATGATAACTATAACATTCCGGTAACTATATATTGGCATTTTGACTATATTGTTATTATGACAGTGATATCATGTTGGATATCTTGCCAAAGTAATTTTATTGCCATGGTGTCAATTTCATCATTTCATCATTCGTCATTACGGTAGCTTTTATATTGGTGTTGGGTTTGCCCTTGAGGATGTATCATTATAAAACGAGATTCTCATTTTGAATAAATCATTAGAGGACTACATTTTCGTGATATGCTACATTGTTATGGTTTCAGGAATGTCTTTGTGTATGTATTATTATGTTGGCTATCTTCCAATGGAAGCCATAGTGGCAGAGTGGCTATATTTTCACAATATAATCATTTTGGCATGTCGATTATATTCCACTTGTGTGTATATTGTCATGGTGACTGTTACCATAATATCTATACTGTCATTTGATTTGTTGAATTGGTAGCTATATTGTCATAATGTAATGTCATGGTTCCTGTATTGTCTTGGTGGTTGTATTGTCATCGTGTATATATGGTCATGGTAGCTATATTTCCATTAAGATTATATTGATATGGTAACTATATTGCCATGGTGGCTATATTGTTAAATGAATATATTGCCATGATGGCTATTTGTTATTTTTGTTATATTGCAAGGGGGTGATTGTCTTTTCATGCCTATATATCAGGGTACCTATATTGTTGTCATAAGATTACAGTCATAAAGACAATATAGTTGCCATGCCATTATTTTCACCTTAATGATATGGGTATCATGATAATGTATCGCTTATAACAGAATATGCACGATTAAAAAATGATAATATACCATCTATAAAAGAATCACCTTCCCAATATAGCCAAGGTGGCGATGTATATAACATAGCAATGTAACCCAAATTAGAAGATAGCCAAAATGACTTTATTTCATAATGACAATTGAGTCACTATGAAAACTTGTTCCCAATGAAAGCATAGCTACACTGACATTAAAGCCATATTCACTAAATAGTAACATTGAAAACGCATCAAACGACAATATAGCCACCATGATTGTACAGCCATCATAACAATAATGTTAAAACATAAATCAATCACCGTGATATTAGAATGAACTTGAAAAAATTTTACAATTACCATTAAAGTATAATGAGAATATAGCATCCATATCAACATATTTCCCATGACAATTTAGCCATTATGATAGTATAGTCACAACTACAATATTTTGACTATAACAACAAAGCCACCATTGCCATATAACTGATATAACAATATAGTCAAAGCAACATTAAAGAAACATTCAGAATATGTTTACAACGTCAACGTAGCCACCTGAAAATACAGATACCGTGACAAAATAGTCGCTTTCGGATCATAGGAAACATATAGCCTCTAAAGTATATAGTGTCCAGGAGACAATAGCGTCCAAAACAGAATTTACCAATACTATACAGCCGCCTTGACAGTATAGCCCATAAAAAAATGTCAGAACCATGAAAATGTACCTGCCATACCAATATAACTACTATCAAAATGAAGTCAACATACCAAAATGATCAAAAAAGATATTGCCATTGCTATATAGTTACAATAATCATACATTAATGATGATAATGTTATCATCATTTTCACATAAGCACAATTACCGTTTAAAAGCATGACAGACTAAGTTACATGATGATATGATATCCTGACAGATACACTCAAGATGCCAAATAAGCCGTCATAGAAATATTATCCTGTTCATATAATCACAACCAAATTGTCGTTAAAAACAAAATACATCCGCAACGATGAAATTGACCGTAGCAATATAGCCATCAAGTTGATATAGCGACCAAGACAATGTAGCCAGGATGGCGTTATATTGAACATAAAAATACACCTGCCATGGCAATATCGTCATCTTTACAATGTAGCTTGCATGGAATATAGTAACCTGGACAATGTAGGTACCATGATAATGTATTCCCATGAAAAAATGTCCAAAACAACAGTTAGGCTACGAACACTATATCACCATGCTAATCTTGCCAATATTTTAGTATAGCAATCATGGCAATATACCAAAAGGAAAAAAAATACCCACCACAATAAGATAGCTAACTTAACATTATAGCTACTCTGACAAAAACCCATGATGGCAATATAGTTACCATAAGAATGTAATCTTAATGACAGTATAGCCATCATGACCATAGAGTCACGATACCAAGACAACCATGATGACCATACAGGCAACATGACAATACAGTCTCTATGACAATATTGCCATCAATTTAATAAATCAAATGACAATATAGATATTATGGCAACACAGTCACCATGACAATATATTGAAAAATACAATAAAATACTTATAACAAAATGATCAAACCATGAAAATATAGCCACCCTGCCACTATGGCTTCCATTGTAATGTAGCCAACATAATATACATTCACCATGACAGTACTGAAACTATAACAATATAGCATATCATGACAATGTATTCACCTCATAATTTAAACAAAATGAAATATCCGTTTTTATAATGATATATCTCCAAGGGTAAATCGACACCATTAAATAAGCTACAATGAAAATAGAGTCACATGTAGTCATCTTAGCAATATAGCCACTAAGAGATTGTAGTCATAATGACAATATAATCACCATGACAATATACTCTCACTTTAATGATATAGTTATCAATATAATGTATAACTCATGAAAAAATATACATGATTAAAAAAAATGACAATATTGCGATTATAAAGAGATCACCTTGCCAATATAGCCAAGGTGACGGTATGTAAATCTTCTCAATGTACCCAAAATGGACAGATAGCCAATATGACGATATGATCATAATGACAATACTGCTACTAAGAAAATATATTTCCCATGACACTATAGCTACAATGACAATAAAGCAATCTTCACCAAAGAGTAACTTTGAAAATAAAGAAAACGACAATATAGCCACCATGACAATGCAGCTATCGTGAAAATAATGTCACGATATATATCAATCGCCAAGCTATTAGAGTCACCTTGATAGTAATCTTTTAATGACTTTATGAATATCATGAAAATATAGCCCTCATGTCAACATATTTCCTATGACAATTTAGCTATTATGATAATATAGTCACGACGACAAGATATTCACTATGACAATAAAGCTACCATGATCATATAACTGATATGACAATATAGATTTTAGGATATGTAGTGTCCAGGACAATATAGAAATTACGGCAACACAGTAACCATGACAATATACTCGCAAATACAATAAAATCGTCATAACAAAATGATCCAATCATGAAAATATAGTTACCCTGCCACTAAGACTTTAATTGTAATGTAACCAACATAATATACATTCAACTTGACAGTACTGAAAATATAGCAATATCGCATATCATGGTAATATATTCACATGATAATTTAAAAAAAAGGAAATTTTCGTTTTTATGATATATCTTCATGGGCAAAATCAACACCATTAAATATGCTATAATGTAAATGCAGTCAAACTGTCATTATAACCATCATCATGAAATAGTCACCATGACAGTATAGTTATCTTAGCAATATAGCCACTAAGAGATTATAGTCATATTGTCAACATTGTCACAATAATAATATACTGTCACCTTAAGAGTAAAGTTATCACGATAATGTATCCTTTATGAAAAAATATGCATGACTAAAAAAAATGAAAACATAGCAACTATAAAAGAGATCATCTTGACAATATAGGCAAGGTGACGATATGTAAATCTTCGTAATATAAACAAAATGAGTAGATAGGCAAAATGACTTTATGTTCATAATGACAATACTGCTGCTATGAAAATATATCCCCCATGACACTATAGCTACAATGACAATAAAGCAATCTTCACAAAAGAGTAACAGCGAAAATACAGGAAACGACAGTATAGCCACCATTAAAGTACAGCCACTATGACAATAATGTCACGATATAATTCAGTGACTATATAAACATCATGAAAATAAGGCTTCCATGTCATCATACTTACCATGACAATTTAGCCAATATGATAATATAGTCAAGACGGCAATATATTCACTATAACAATATAGCCATGATCATATAAGTGGTATGACAATACAGTCAACGCAACAATAAGGAAGTCTTCAAATTATATTCATTATGGCAATATAAGCACCTGACAATATTGATGCTGTGAGAAAATAGTCTCTTTCGGATCATAGCAAACATATAGGCTCCAGGACAATATAGTGTCTATGACAAAATAGCGAAAAAGACAAGATTTTTAATTAAGATATGGTCACCTTCACAGTATAGCCGATAAAACAATTAAACAATAATGAAAATGTACCTGCCATAACAATATAGCTACCATGAAAATGCAGGCAACATGACAAAATTGTCACAATGAAATATAATCGCCATTACAATTTAGTTACCATAATCATATATCAATCATGATAGTATCATCAGGAGGCTGACATAAACACCATCACCGTATAAAAACCATGACAATATAGTGACATGATAATATGATATCCATACACTTGCACTCACATTACCAAATAAGCCGCCGTGAAAATGTTGTTATCATGATCATATGATTAACAAAATGCCAAAATATATCCACAACGACATAATTAACCATAGCAATATAGCCAGCAAGTAAATATAGCGAACAAGATAATGTAGTTAGGATGTCATTATATTGAAAATAACAATACAGCCACAATGGTAATATCGTCACCATGACACTAGAGCTACCATGAAAATATAGTAACATTGACAATGTAGCTACTATGATAATAAAATCCTATGGAACATATCCACAATAACAGTTTATTTGCTAAGACACTATATCACCATGCCAATATCGCCAAAATGTTAGTCTAGGCAACATGGCAATATACCACCAGAAAAAGAAAATAAGCACCACAATGATATAGCTAACTTAACAATATAGCTACCCTGATAATATATTCAATATGAAAAGACAGTCACCTCCTTAGAGTATAACAAATATTAAAAATAGCTATCATGGCAATGTAGTCACCTATCAAGAGAGTCACCATGGCAATATAGTTACCATAACCACGTAATCATAACTGGAATATAACCAACATGACTATATAGTCAAGATGACATGTAACCATCATGACAATACAAGGAACATGACATTAGAGTCTCTACGACAATATTGCAATCGCTTCAACAAATCAAATAATAATATAGATATTACTGGAACACAGTCACCATGACAGTATTATCACAAATGCAATATAACCGCGATAACAAAATTATCCTACCATGAAAATTTAGCCACCCTGCCACTGCAATGTAGCTAACATAATAATACATCTATTACGACAGTACTGAAACCATGACAATATAGCATATCATGAAAATGTACTCACCTGATGACAGTCGCGCACCAGCTAGAGACGTGTACAGAGCTGTTATCGTCTTTCAGAGCTAGGTTGTAGCTATTCCTCCCTGCGTTGTCGCTACCCTTGCTTTGTTTTGAAGGTTTTATCTTATATAATCATGATTGGTGTATGATTATCGACGCCATAATGTGATATCTTTTGTATTTAATTATAATGAATTTGTCATAGTAACTATATTTTCATGTAAGCTATATTGTTATGGTAGGTACATTTTCATGGTTATTCACTTTTTTATTGGCTATTTATTGGCCATACTATCAAAGTGACTGTATTGTGATGATAAATCCTGTCTTCTTCGCTATTTTGTCATAGAGACTATATTCTCTTGGATGCTATATGTTTGCTATGATCCAAAAATGATTATTTTTCACAGTATCTATATTTTCATGTGGCTGTATTCTCAGAGTGGATATAATTTATAAATACGTTTATTGTTGCGTTGACTATATTGTCATATCATTTATGTGATCATGGTGGCTTTATTGTTATGGTGAATAAATTAGCGTCTTGACTATATTATCAGAATGGCGAAACTGTCACTTTAAAGATATTCATATGGAGGCTATATTTTCACGACAAATATATTCATATGGACGCTATATTCTCATGTTGTTCATGTACCCATTGTATATTCATTATCAAGGTGACGCTAATGTCCTTGTGATTGATTTATATCGAGAGATTATTGTCATGGTGGCTGTACTGTCTTGATGGCTGTATAGTCGTTTGCTATTTTTTCAATAGTACTCTTTTTGTGAAGATGGCTTTATTGTCAGTGAAGCTGGAGAATCGTGGGGACCATATTTTCATAGTTGTAGTATTGTCATTATGAACATACAGTCGTTCTGGTTATCATCTCTTTTTCTTTACGTTGCTATGATGTGTATATCGTCACCTTGACTATAGTGGCAAGGTGATCTTTTTTATTGGTGCTATACTGTCATTTTCTAATCATGCATATTTTGTCACAAGCGATATATCATTTTGATAACTTTATTATTAAGGTGACAGTATTTTAATAGCGACTATATTGTCATAATAATTATAATCTCAGAGTGGCTATATTGCCATGGTCACTATTTTATCATGATATTTTATCATGATATCATAGTGACTGTATTTTCATGGAAGCTTTTTAATGGTGTATAAAATTTTGTCCCAGAGGTTATACCATAATATAGGCGAAATTTTTGTTTTTCATTAAATGATCAAGTGACTACATTGTCATGATATGCTATATTGTTATGGTTTCAGTAGTGTCGTGGTGAATGTTTTGTTATTGTGGCTATATTGTAATGGAAGCCATAGTGGCAGGGTGACTATATTTTCATGGTAGGATCATTTTATTATGTCGATTATATAACATTTCTGAGTATATTGTCATCGTAATTGTGTTGCCATGATGTCTATATTGTCATTTAACTTGTTGAATTAGTGGCAATATTGTCTTAGAGACTGTATTTTGATGTTTTCTGTATTGTCATGGTTGTTGTATTGTCATCGTTACTGTAAGGACATGGTGACTATATTGTCATTAAGAATACATTGCTATGGTAATCATATAGCCATGATGGCTATATTGTTTGGTTACCATATTGCCATGATGGCTGTATTATTTAGTTACCATATTGCCATGATGGGTATTTGTCATTTTTTTTTTAATACATTTCAAGGAGGTGGCTGTCTTTTAATGTTACCTATATTGTCAGAGTAGCATATTGTCAAGTTAGCTATATCGTTGTATTTGAGTATTTTTTCTGTTGATATATTGCCATGATGGCTATACTAACATTTTAGAGATATTGGCATTATGATTTATCGTCTTAGCAGCTAAACTCTTGTTGTGGCTATCTTTTGGGTATTTTCTATCTTGAATATTTTGCCAGGGCACCTACATTTTCAACGTTACTATATTATCATGGTAGCTATATTGTCATGGTGACGACATTGGCACGGTGGCTCTATTCTAATTCTCGATACAAAGCTCGCTATATTATCATGGTCGCTATAACAAGTTGATGACTATATTGCTATGGATAATTTTGTCGTTGGGTATATATTTGTCACTACCTACAATATTGTTGTGATTATATGATCATGATAACACTATATTCATGGCGGCTTCATTGGTATTGTAAGTGTAAGTGCATGGATATCATATCATCATGTCACTTATACTGCCATGGTTTTTATACTGTGATATTGTTTATGTCAACCTCCTGATTATATGATCATGATTGGTCTATGATTATGGTAACTATATTGTAATGCCGATGATATTTCATTATGATAATTTTGTCATGTTGACTAAAATTTCATGACATCTATAATGTTTTGGCAGGTACAGTTTCATGTTTTTTACTTTGTTTTATGGTCTATACTGTCAACGTGTCTATATTACAATGATATATCCTGTCTTGGTCGATATTTTGCCATAGAGACTATGTTGTCCTGCCGGCTATAAGTTTGCTATGATTCAAAAGCGACTATTTGTCACAGTATCTATATTGTCAAGTAGTTATACTGCCATAGTGAATATGATTTGGAAATATCTTTTTTACTTCTTTAACTCTATTGTCACAACAGTTATATGATCACCGTGGCTATATTGTTATAGTGAATAAATGGCCGTCATGACTATATTGTCATAATGGCCAAATTATCATGGCAGACATGTTGACATAGAGGCTATATTTTCATGATATTTATATAGCCATTTTAAGTTTATTATCAAGATGACTAATGACATGGTGATGATTTGTATCGTGACATTGGCTGAACTATGATGGTGGCTATATTCTCGTTTGCTATATTTTCAATGTTGCCCTTTTGTGAATATGGCTTTGTTGTCAGTGTAGCTATAGTGTCACGGGGAACATATTTTCATTGTGGCAGTATTGTCATTATGACCACACCGTCATTTTGGCTATCTTTTCAATTTAGTTGCATTGCTATAATGCATATATCGTCACCTTAGCTATATTGGCAAGGTGATCTTTTTATAGGCGATATATTGTCATTATATAACTCCTGCACACTTTGTCATAAGCGAAATATTATCATGATAATTATATTTTTATGGTGACAATATTGTCATAGCGACTATATTATCATTATGACTATAATGTCACAGTGGCTATATTGCCAAGATAACTATATTGTCATGGTGACTTTTTTATAATGGTTTTCATAATGTCATAATGACTGTATTTTCTTAGAAGCTTTTTTAATGGTGTTGATATTGCCCTTGAGGATATACCATTATAGAAGAGAAATTGTCATTTTGATTAAATTATCAGCTGACTACATTGCCATGATATGCTATACTGTTATAGTTTCAGTACTGTCATGATAAATCTTTTATTACTGCTTCCACATTGCAATGGAAACCAAAATGGTAGGTGGCTATATTTTCATGGTAGGATAATTTTATCATGGCGATTATATTGCATTTCTGACTATATTGTCATCGTGACTATGTTGCCATGATATCTTATTGTCATATAATTTGTCAAATTGATGGCAATATTGTCTGAGAGACGGTTCTGTCATGTTTTCTGTATTGTCACGGTGGTTGTATTGTCAACGTGACTATATAGTCATGTTGGCTACATTGTCGTTAAGATCACATTGTTATGGTAACTATATTACAATAGTGGCTGTATTTCTAAATCACTATATCGCCATGATGGCTATTTGTCATTTTTGTTATATAACAAGGAAGTGACTGTCTTTTGATGTTGGCAATATTGTCAGAATAGCTATATTGTCGAGTATTGGGTATATATATTTCTTTTCTGGCCGTGTATTATCATGATGGCAATAATAACATTTTGGCGATATTGGCATGGCGATATAGTGTTTTAGCAGCTAAACTCTTGTTGTGGATATTTGTAGATTGTATATTTTATCATGGTAACTACATAGTCAAGGTTACTATATTTTCATGGTAGCTACATTGTCATGGTGACGACATTTCCATGGTGGTTGTATTCTTACTTTCAATATAATGCCGTCCTGGCTACTTTATCTTGGTCGCTATATGAACTTGATGGCTATATTCTTATGGATAATATTGTCTTTCGGGATATATTTTGTAATTAGTGACAATACTGTTGTAATTATATGATCATGATAATATTTTCATGAAAACTTATGTGGTATTGTAAGTGTAAGTGAATGGATATCATCTCATCATGTCATTTAAATTGTCATGGTTTTTACACTATGATCTTGTTGATGTCAAACTACTGATTATATAATCATGATTGGTGTATGATTATGGTAACTATATTTTAATGTCGTTTTATTTCTTTGTGATAATTTTGTCATGTTGACTACAATTCCATGACAGCTATAATGTTATGACAATATCATGACGATAATTCCTGTCTGAGTAACTGTTTTTTCACAGAGACTATATTGTCCTGGAGTCTATATTTTTGCTATGATCCGAAAACGACTATTAACAGTATCTATATTGTCAGGTGGTTATATTGCCATTGTGAATATAAGTTGAATGTTTCTATATTTTTGCTTTGATTATATTGTCATATCAGTTATATGATCACGGTAGCTTTATTGTCATAGTGAATAGATTGTCGTCGTGACTATATTTTCATAATGGCTAAATTGTCATAGCATATATCTTGACATGGGGGCTATATTTTCATGATATTTATAAAGTCATTGTAATATTACTGTCAAGGTGACTCTATTGTCCTTGTGATTGAGTTATATTGTGGTATTATTGTCAAGATGGCTGTATTGTCATGGTGGCTATATTGTAGTTTACTGTATTTCAATTTTACGCTTTTGTGAAGACAGGTTTACTGTCAGTGTACCTACAGTGTCATAAAGAATATATTTTCATAGTGGAATTATTGTCATTATGAACATTCTGTCATTTTGGCCACCTCCTTATTTTGCTTACATTTCTATCATAAATATATCATCACTTTGGCTATATTAGCAACGTTATCTTTTTTGCGGTTGCTATATTTTCATTTTTCTAATCATGCATTTTTTTTGTCGTAAGGGATATATTCCGGTAACTATATATTGGCATTTTGACTATATCATTATTATGACAATGATATCATGTTGCATATCTTGCCAAAGTAACTTTATTGTCAGGGTGTCTACTTCATCATGATGGTTACAATGTCATGTAGACTACATTTTCACGGTAGTTTTTATATTGGTGTTGGGTTTGATCTTAAGGATGTATCATTATAAAACGAGATTCTCATTTTGAGTAAATCATTAGGGGGCAACATTGTCGTGATATGCTACATTGTTATGGTTTCAGGAATTTCATTGAATATGTATTATCATGGCTAAATTCCAATGGAAGCCATAGTGGCAGAGTGGCTATATTTTCATAATATAATCATTTTGTTGTGTCGATTATATTCCACTTGTGTGTATATTGTCATGGTGACTGTTGCCATAATATCTATACTGTCATTTGATTTCTTGAATTTTTTGGCTATATTGTCATAATGTAATGTTATGGTTCCTTTAATGTCTTGGTGGTTGTATTGTCATCGTGTCTATATGGTCATGGTAGTTATATTTCCATTAAGATTATATTGATATGGTAACTATATTGCCATGGCGGCTATATTGTTAAATGAATATATTACCATGATGACTATTTGTTATTTTTTGGTATATTACAAGGGGATGATTGTCTTTCCATGTTGCCTATATATCAGGGTACCTATATTGTTATCATAAGATTACAGTCATAAAGATAATATAGTTGCCATGCCAATATTTTCACCTTAATGATATGGGTATCATGATGATATATCGCTTATAACAGAATATGCAGGATTAAAATATGACAATATACCACCTATAAAAAAAATCACATTCCCAATATAGCGAAGGTGACGATATATATAACATAGCAATGTGACCTAAGTTAGATGATAGCCAAAATGACTTTCTTTCATAATGACAATTGCGTCACTATGAAAAATTGTTTCCAGTGAAAGTATAGCTACACTGACATTAAAACCATATTAACTAAATTGTAACACTGAAAACGCATCAAACGACAATATAGCCACCATGATTGTACAGCCACCATAACAATAATGTTAAAACATAAATCAATCACTGTGATATTAGAGTAAACATGACAAAATTTTTACAATTACCATAGAAGCATCATGAGAATATAGCATCCATATCAACATATTTCCCATGACAATTTAGCCATTATGATAGTATAGTCACAACTACAATATATTCACGATAACAACAAAGCTACTATGGTCATCTAACTGATATAACAATATAGTCAACGCAACATTAAAGAAACATTCAGAATATGTTCACAACGTCAATATAGCCACCTGACAATATAGATACCGTGACAAAATAGTCGCTTTCGGATCATAGGAAACATAAAGCCTCTAAAGTATATAGTGTCAAGGAGACAATAGCGTCCAAAAGAGAATTTATCAATACTATACAGCCGCCTTGACAGTATAGCCCATAAAACAATGCCAGCACCATGAAAATGTACCTGCCATACCAATATAACTACTCTCAAAATGAAGTCAACATACCAAAATGATCAAAAAGATATTGCTATTGTTATATAGTTACAATAATCATACATTAATGATGATAGTGTAATCAGCTTTTTCACATAAGCACAATCACCGTGTAAAAGCATGAGAGATTAAGTTACAAGATGATATGATATCCAGAGAGATACACTCAAGATGCCAAATAAGCCGTCATAGAAATGCTATCATGATCATATAATCACAACCAAATTGTAGGTAAAGACAAAATACATCCCCAACGATGAAATTGACCGTAGCAATATAGCCATCAAGTTGATATAGCGACCAAGATAATGTAGCCAGGATGACGTTATATTGAACATATCAATAGACCCGCCATGCCAATATCGTCATCTTTACAATGTAGCTTGCATGAAATATAGTAACCTTGACAATGTAGGTACCATGATAATGTATTCCCATGAAAAAATGTCCAAAACAACAGTTGGAATGCGAACACCATATCACCATGATAATCTTGCTAAAAATCTAGTATAGCCATCATGGCAATATACCAAAAGGAAAAAAAATACCCACCACAATAAGATAGCTAACTTAACAATATAGCTACTCTGACAAAAAGCCATGATGGCAATATAGTTACCATAAGAATGTAATCTTAAAGACAGTATAGCAATCATGACCATAGAGTCACGATGACAAGACAACCATGATGACCATACAGGCAACATGACAATACAGTCTCTATGACAATATTGTCATCAAGTTAATAAATCAGATGACAATATAGAAATTATGGCAACACGGTCACCATGACAAAATATTCAAAAATACAATAAAATACTAATAGCAAAATGTTGAAACCATGAAAATATAGCCACCCTGCCACGATGGCTTCCATTGTATTGTAGCCAACATAATATACATTCACCATGACAATACTGAAAATATAACAATATATCATATCATGACAACGTATTCACCTCAGAATTTAAACAAATTGAAATATCCGTTTTTGTAATGATGTATCTCGAAAGGTTAATTAAACCATTGAATAAGCTACAATGAAAATGTAGTCACATGTAGTTATCTTAGCAATATAGCCACTAAGAGATTGTAGTCATAATGATAATATAGTCAACATGACAATATACTGTCACTTTAATGGTATAGTTATCAAGATAATGTATCACTCATGAAAAAATATATACGATTAAAAAAAATGACAATATAGCAACTATAAAGAGATCACCTTGCCAATATAGCCAAGGTGACGATATGTAAATCTTCGCAATGTAACCAAAATGAGCAGATAGCCAAAATGACGATATATTCCTAATGACAAGGCTGCTACTATGAAAATATATTCCCCATGACACTATAGCTACAATGACAATAAAGCAATCTTCACAAAAGAGTAACATTGAAAATACAGTAAACGACAATATAGCCACCATGACAATGCAGCGATCGTGACAATAAATTCACGATATACATCAATCGCCAGGCTATTAGAGTCACCTTGACAGTAATCTTTCAATGACTTTATGAATATCATGAAAATATAGCCCTCATGTCAACATATATCCTACGACAATTTAGCCATTATGATAAATTAGTCACGACGAAGAGATATTCACTATGACAATAAAGCTATGATTATCATATAACTGATATGACAATATAGATTTCAGGATATGTAGTGTCCAGGACAATATAGAAATTACGGCAACACATTAACCATGAGAATATACTCACATATACAATAAAATCGTCATAACAAAATGATCCAACCATGAAAATATAGTTACCCTGCCACTATGACTTTAATTGTAATGTAACCAACATAATATATACTCAACATGACAGTGCTGACGCTATAACAATATCGCATATCATGGCAATATATTCACATGATAGTTTAAAAGAAAAGGAAATTCTCGTATTTATAATATATCTTCAAGTGCAAAATCATCACCATTAAATATGCTGCCAATAAAAATGCAGTCAAATTGTCATTATAACCATCATCATGAAATAGTCACCATGACAGTATAGTTATCTTAGCAATATAGCCACTAAGATATTATAGTCATATTGTCAACTTTGTCACAATGACAATATACTGTCACCTTAATAGTAAAGTTATCACGATAATGTATCGCTTATGAAAAAAATATGTATGACTAAAAAAAATGACAATATAGCAACTATAAAAGAGATCACCTTGACAATATAGCCATGGTGACGATATGTAAATCTTTGCAATATAAACAAAATGAGTAGATAGCCAAAATGACGGTATGTTCATAATGACAATACTGTAGCTATAAAAATATATCCCTCATGACACTATAGCTACAATGACAATAAAGCAATCTTCACAAAAGAGTAACAGTGAAAATACATGAAACGAATATATAGCCACCATGAAAGTACAGCCACTATGACAATAATGACACCACATAATTCATTGACTATATAAAAATCATGAAAATAAGGTTTCCTTGTCAACATACTTACCATGACAATTTAGCAATATGATAATATAGTCAAGACGGCAATATATTCACTATAACAATATAGCCATGATCATATAAGTGATATGATAATACAGTCAACGCAACAATACGGAAGCTTTCAAATTATATTCATTATGGCAATATAAGCACTTGACAATATTGATGCTGTGACAAAATAGTCTCTTTCGGATCATAGCAAACATATAGGCTCCAAGACAATATAGTATCCATTACAAAATAGCGACCAAGACAAGATTTTTAATTAAGATATAGTCTCCTTGACAGTATAGCAGATAAAACAATGAAACAACAATGAAAATGAACCTGCCATAACAATATAGCTACCATGAAAATGCAGGCAACATGAGAAAATTGTAACAATGAAATATAATCGCCATTACAATTTAGTTACCATAATCATATATCAATCATGATAATATCATCAGGAGGCTTACATAAACACTATCACAGTATAAAAACCATGACAATATAGTGTTATGATTTTATGATATCCATACACTTGCACTCACATTACCAAATAAGCCGCCATGAAAATATTGTTATCATGATCATATGATTAAAAAAAATTGTAGTTAATGACAAAATATATACCGAACGACAAAATTAACCATATCAATATAGCCAACAAGCAAATATAGCGACCAAGATAATGTAGTTAGGATGGCATTATATTGAAAATAACAATACAGCCACAATGGCAATATCGTCACCATGACAATGGAGCTACCATGAAAATATAGTAACATTGACAATGTAGCTACTATGATAATAAAATCCCATGGAACATATCCACAATAACAGTTTATATGCTAAGACACTATATCAACATTCCAATATCGCCAAAATGTTAGTCTTGGCATCATGGCACTATACAACCAGAAAAAGAAAATAAGCACAATGATATAGCTAACTTAACAATATAGCTACCCTGATAATATATTCAATATGAAAAGACTGTCACCTCTTTACAGTATGACTAAAATAAAAAATAGCTATCATGGCAATGTAGTCACTTATCAATATAGTCACCATGGCAATATAGTTACCATAACCATGTAATCATAACTGGAATATAACCAACATGACTATATAGTCAAGATGACATGCAACCATCATGACAATACAGGCAACATGACATTATAGTCTCTACGACAATATTGCAATCGCTTCAACAAATTAAATGATGATATAGATATAGGAGGTCAAGAGAAAGGTGCAAGAGGTGAAAAAAAGGGCAAATGAGAGTTGGGGTAAGAGACTATCAGTAAATTTTAGGGAGAATAAAAAGATGTTCTGGAAGGAGGTAAATAGGGTGCGTAAGACAAGGGAGCAAATGGGAACTTCAGTGAAGGGCGTAAATGGGGAGGTGAAAACAAGTAGTGGTGATGTGAGAAGGAGATGGAATGAGTATTTTGAAGGTTTGTTGAATGTGTCTGATGACAGAGTGGCAGATATAGGGTGTTTGGGTCGAGGTGGTGTGCAAAGTGAGAGGGTTAGGGAAAATGATTTGGTAAACAGAGAAGAGGTAGTAAAAGCTTTGCGGAAGATGAAAGCCGGCAAGGCAGCAGGTTTGGATGGTATTGCAGTGGAATTTATTAAAAAAGGGGGTGACTGTATTGTTGACTGGTTGGTAAGGTTATTCAATGTATGTATGACTCATGGTGAGGTGCCTGAGGATTGGCGGAATGCGTGCATAGTGCCATTGTACAAAGGCAAAGGGGATAAGAGTGAGTGCTCAAATTACAGAGGCATAAGTTTGTTGAGTGTTCCTGGTAAATTATATGGGAGGGTATTGATTGAGAGGGTGAAGGCATGTACAGAGCATCAGATTGGGGAAGAGCAGTGTGGTTTCAGAAGTGGTAGAGGATGTGTGGATCAGGTGTTTGCTTTGAAGAATGTATGTGGGATATACTTAGAAAAGCAAATGGATTTGTATGTAGCATTTATGGATCTGGAGAAGGCATATGATAGAGTTGATAGAGATGCTCTGTGGAAGGTATTAAGAATATATGGTGTGGGAGGCAAGTTGTTAGAAGCAGTGAAAAGTTTTTATCTAGGATGTAAGGCATGTGTACGTGTAGGAAGAGAGGAAAGTGATTGGTTCTCAGTGAATGTAGGTTTGCGGCAGGGGTGTGTGATGTCTCTATGGTTTTTTAATTTGTTTATGGATGGGGTTGTTAGGGAGGTAAATGCAAGAGTCTTGGAAAGAGGGGCAAGTATGAAGTCTGTTGGGGATGAGAGAGCTTGGGAAGTGAGTCAGTTGTTGTTCGCTGATGATACAGCGCTGGTGGCGGATTCATGTGAGAAACTGCAGAAGCTGGTGACGGAGTTTGGTAAAGTGTGTGGAAGAAGAAAGTTAAGAGTAAATGTGAATAAGAGCAAGGTTATTAGGTACAGTAGGGTTGAGGGTCAAGTCAATTGGGAGGTGAGTTTGAATGGTGAAAAACTGGAGGAAGTGAAGTGTTTTAGATATCTGGGAGTGGATCTGTCAGCGGATGGAACCATGGAAGCGGAAGTGGATCATAGGGTGGGGGAGGGGGCGAAAATCCTGGGGGCCTTGAAGAATGTGTGGAAGTCGAGAACATTATCTCGGAAAGCAAAAATGGGTATGTTTGAAGGAATAGTGGTGCCAACAATGTTGTATGGTTGCGAGGCGTGGGCTATGGGTAGAGTTGTGCGCAGGAGGATGGAGGTGCTGGAAATGAGATGTTTGAGGACAATGTGTGGTGTGAGGTGGTTTGATCGAGTAAGTAACGTAAGGGTAAGAGAGATGTGTGGAAATAAAAAGAGCGTGGTTGAGAGAGCAGAAGAGGGTGTTTTGAAATGGTTTGGGCACATGGAGAGAATGAGTGAGGAAAGATTGACCAAGAGGATATATGTGTCGGAGGTGGAGGGAACGAGGAGAAGAGGGAGACCAAATTGGAGGTGGAAAGATGGAGTGAAAGGATTTTGTGTGATCGGGGCCTGAACATGCAGGAGGGTGAAAGGAGGGCAAGGAATAGAGTGAATTGGAGCGATGTGGTATACAGGGGTTGAGGTGCTGTCAGTGGATTGAATCAAGGCATGTGAAGCGTCCGGGGTAAACCATGGAAAGCTGTGTAGGTATGTATAATTCCGTGTGTGGACGTGTGTATGTACATGTGTATGGGGGGGGGGTTGGGCCATTTCTTTCGTCTGTTTCCTTGCGCTACCTCGCAAACGCGGGAGACAGCGACAAAGTATAAAAAAAAAAAAAAAAAAATAGATATTACTGGAACACCGTCACCATGACAGTATTATAACAAATGCAATATAACCGCGATAACAAAATTATCCTACCATGAAAATTTAGCCACCCTGCCAGTACAATATAGCTAACATAATAATACATTCACTACGACAGTACTGAAACCATGACAATATAGCACATCAGGACAATGTAGTCACCTGATGACAGTCGCGCACCAGCTACCGACGTGTTCGGAGCTGCTGTCGTCTTTCAGAGCTAGGTTGTAGCTATTCCTCCCTGCGTTTTTCGCTACCCTTGCTTTGTTTTGAAGGTTTTATCTTATATGATCATGATTGGTGTATGATTATCGAAACCATAATGTGATATCGTTTGTATTTCATTGTAATGAATTCGTCATAGTAACTATATTTTCATGTAAGCTATATTGTTATGGTAGGTACATTTTCATGGTTGTTCCACTGTTTTATTGGCCATACTATCAAGGTGACTGTATTGTGATGATAAATCCTGTCTTCTTCGCTATTTTATCATAGAGACTATATTCTCTTGGACGCTATATGTTTGCTATGATCCAAACATGACTATTTTGTCACAGTATCTATATTTTCATGTGGCTGTATTCTCAGAGTGGATATAATTTATAAATACGTTTAGTTTTGCGTTGACTATATTGTCATGTCATTTATGTGATCATGGTGGCTTTATTGTTATGGTGAATATATTAGCGTCTTGACTATATTATCAGAATGGCGAAATTGTCACTTTAAAGATATTCATATGGAGGCTATATTTTCACGACAAATATATTTATATGGACGCTATATTTTTATGATGTTCATGTATTCATTGTATATTCATTATCAAGGTGACGCTAATGTCCTGGCGATTGATTTATATCGAGAGATTATTGTCATGGTGGCTGTACTGTCTTCATGGCTGTATAGTCGTTTGCTATTTTTTCAATAGTACTCTTTTTGTGAAGATGGCTCTATTGTCAGTGAAGCTGGAGAATCGTGGGGAACATATTTTCATAGTTGCAGTATAGTCATTATGAACATACCGTCGTTCTGGTTATCATCTCTTTTTCCTTACGTTGCTATGATGTATATATCGTCACCTTGACTATAGTGGCAAGGTGATCTTTTTTATAGGTGCTATACTCTCATTTTCTAATCATGCATATTTTGTCACAAGCGATATATCATTTTGATAATTCTATTATTAAGGTGACAGTATTTTAATAGCGACTATATTTTCATAATAACTATGATCTCAGAGTGGCTATATTGCCATGGTCGCTATTTTATCATGATATTTATGTCACAGTGACTGTATTTTCATGGCAGCTTTTTAATGGTGTATAAAATTTTGTCCCTGAGGTTATACCGTAATAGAAGCGAAATTTTTCTTTTTCATTAAATGATCAGGTGACTACATTGTCATGATATGCTATATTGTTATCTTTCAGTACTGTCGTGGTGAATGTTTTGTTATTGTGGCTAATATTATAATGGAAGCCATAGTGGCAGGGTGACTATATTTTCATGGTAGGATCATTTTATTATGACTATTATATAACATTTCTGAGTATATTGTCTTCGTGATTGTGTTTCCATAGGATCTATATTGTCATTTAACTTGTTGAATTCGTGGCAATATTGTCTTAGAGACTGTATTTTGATGTTTTCTGTATTGTCAAGGTAGTTATATTGTCATCGTGACTATAAGGACATGGTGACTATATTGCCATTAAGAATACATTGCTATGGTAATCATATTGCCATGATGGCTATATTATTTGGTTACGTTATTGCCATGATGTCTATATTGTTTAGTTACCATATTGCCATGATGGCTATATTGTTTAGTTACCATATTGCCATGATGGTAATTTGTCATTTTTTTTCTTTTATATTTCAAGGAGGTGGCTGTCTTTAAATGTTACCTATATTGTCAGAGTTGTATATTGTCAAGTTAGCTATATCGTTGTGATGAGTATTTTTTCTGTTGATATATTGCTATGATGGCTATACTAACATTCTAGATATATTGGCATGGTGATATATCGTCTTAGCAGCTCAACTCATGTTGGGGCTATCTTTTGGGTATTTTCTATCTTGAATATTTTGCCATGGCAGCTACATTTTCAACGTTACTATATTTTCATGGTAGCTATATTGTCATGGTGACGATATTGGCACCGTGGCTGTATTGTAATTCTCAATACAATGCTCGCTACATTATCTTGGTCGCTATAACAAGCTGATGGCTATATTGCTTGATTAATTTTGTCGATGGGATATATTTGTCACTACCTACAATATTGTTGTGATTATATGATCATGATAACAATATATTCATGGCGGCTTCTTTGGTATTGTAAGTGTAAGTGTATGGATATCATATCATCATGTCACTTATACTGTCATGGTTTTTATACTGTGATATTGTTTATGTCAACCTGCTGATTATATGATCATGATTGGTCTATGATTATGGTAACTATATTGTAATGCCGATGATATTTCATTATGATAATTTTGTCATGTTGACTAAAATTTCATGACATCTATAATGTTTTGGCAGGTACAGCTTCATGATTGTTACATTGTCTTATGGTCTATATTGTCAAGGTGTCTATATTTTAATGATATATCCTGTCTTGGTCGCTATTTTGTCACAGAGAGTATTTTGTCCTGCCGGCTATATATTTGCTATGATTCAAAAGCGACTATTTGTCACAGTATCTATATTGTCATGTAGTTATACTGCCATAGTGAATATGATTTGTATATTTCTTTTTTGCTTCTTTGACTGTATTGTAACATCAGTTATATGATCACTGTGGCTACATTGTTGTAGTGAATAAATTGCCGTTATGACTATATTATCATAATGGCCAGATTATCATGGCAGACATGTTGACATAGTGGCTATATTTTCATGATATTTATATAGTCATTGTAATTTTATTTTCAAGATGACTAATCACATGGTGATGATTTGTATCGTGACATTATTATCATGGTGGCTGAACTATGATGGTGGCTATATTCTGTTTGGCTATATTTGCTGTATTTTCAATGTTGCTCTTTTGTGAATATGGCTTTGTTGTCAGTGTAGCTATAGTGTCATGGGGAACATATTTTCATAGTGGCAGTATTGTCATTATGACCACACCGTCATTTTGGCTATCTTTTCATTTTAGTTACATTTCTATAATGTATATATCGTCACCTTAGCTATATTGGCAAGGGTGATCTTTTTATAGGTGATATATTGTCATTACTTTACTCTAGCATACTTTGTCATAAGCGAAATATTATCATGATAATTAAATTTCTTTGGTGACAATATTGTCATAGCGACTATATTATCATTATGACAACGATGTCACAGTAGCAATATTGCCAAGAGCACTATATTGTCATGGTGACTTTTTTATCATGATTTTTATAATGTCATAATGACTGTATTTACGTAGAAGCTTTTTTAATGGTGTTGATATTGCATTTGAGGATATACCATTATAGAATGAAATTGTCATTTTGATTAAATTATCTGCTGACTACATTGCCATGATATGCTATACTGTTATGGTTTCAGTACCTTCATGATAAATCTCTTATTACTGTTTCTACATTGCAATGGAAACCAAAATGGTAGGTGGCTATATTTTCATGGTAGGATAATTTTATCATGGCGATTATATTGCATTTCTTAGTATATTGTCATGGTGACTATGTTGCCATAATATCTATATTGTCATATAATTTGTCAGATTGTCATGTTATCTATATTATCATGTTATCTGCATGACAAAAACTCTCATGTTATCTATATTGTCACGGTGGTTGTATTGTCAACGTGACTTTATATTCATGTTGGCTACATTGTCGTTAAGATCACATTGTTATGGTAACTAAATTACCATAGTGGCTGTATTGTTAAATCACTATATCGCCATGATGGCTATTTGTCATTTTTGTTATATAACAAGGAGGTGACTGTCTTTTCATGTTGGCAATATTGTCAGAATAGCTATATTTTCGAGTAGTGGATATATATATTTCTTTTCTGGCGGTATTTTATCATGATGGCAATAATAACATTTTGGCGATATTGGCATAGCGATATAGTGTTTTAGCAGCTAAACTCTTGTTGTGGATATTTTTCAATTGTATATTTTATCATGGTAGCTACATAGTCAAGGTTACTATATTTTCTTGGTAGCTACATTGTCATGGTGAAGACATTGGCGTGGTGGTTGTATTCTTACTTTCAATATGATTCCGTCCTGGCTACATTATCTTGGCAGCTATATCAACTTCATGGCTATATTATTATGGTTAATTTTTTCTTTCGGGATATATTTTGTAATTAGTGACAATACTGTTGTGATTATATGACAATGATAATATTTTCATGAAAACTTATGTGGTATTGTAAGTGTAAGTGAAGGGATATCATCTCATCATTTCACTAAATTGTCATGGTTTTTACACTATGATCTTCTTTATGTCAACCTGCTGATTACACAATCATGATTGGTGTATGATTATGGTAACTATATTGTAATGTCGTTTTATTTCATTGTGATAATTTTGTCATGTTGACTACAATTCCATGAAAGCTATAATGTTATGAGCATATCATGATGATGAATCCTGTATGGGTCACTGTTTTTTCACAGAGACTATATTGTCCTGGAGTCTATATTTTTGCTATGATCCGAAAACGACTATCTATTAACAGTATCTATATTGTCAGATGGTTATATTGCCATTGTGAATATAAATTTGAATGTTTCTATATTTTTGCTTTGATTATATTGTCATATCAGTTATATGATCATGGTAGCTTTATTGTCATAGTGAATAGATTTTCGTCGTGACTACATTTTCATAATGGCTAAATTGTCATAGCAAATATCTTGACATGGGGGCTTTATTTTCATGATATAAAGTCATTGTAAGATTACTGTCAAGATGACTCTATTGTCCTGGTGATTGAGTTATATCGTGATATTATTGTCAAGATGGCTGTATTGTCATGGTGGCTATATTGTAGTTTGGTGTATTTTAATTTTACTCTTTTGTGACGATAGCTTTACTGTCAGTGTACCTATAGTGTCATGGAAAATATATTTTCATAGTGGAATTATTGTCATTATGAACATACTGTCATTTTGGCCATCTCCTTATTTTGGTTACATTTCTATCATATATATATCATCACCTTGGCTATATTAGTATCGTGATCTTATTTTACGGTTTCTATATATTCATTTTTCTAATCACGCATTTTTTGTCGTAAGTGATACATTATCATGATAACTATAACATTCCGGTTAGTATATATTTGCATTTTGACTATATTGTTATTATGACAATAATATCATTTTGGATATATTGCCAAAGTAACTTTATTGTCATTGTGTCTATTTCATCATGATGGTTATAATGTCATGGTGACTACATTTTTACGGTAGCTTTTATATTGGTTTTGGGTTTGCCCTTGAGGATGTATCATTATAAAACGAGATTCTTATTTTGATTAAATCACTAGGGGACTACATTGTCGTGATATGCTATATTGTTATGGTTTCAGGAATGTCATTGTATATGTATTATTATGTTGGCTATATTCCAATGGAAGCTATATTTTCATAATACAATCATTTTGTTAAGTCGATTATATTCCACTTGTTTGTATATTGTCATGGTGATTGTTGCCATAATATCTATACTGTCATTTGATTTGTTGAATTGGTGGCTATATTGCCATAATGTAATGTCATGGTTCCTGCATTGTCTTGCTGGTTGTATTGTCATCTTGTCTGTATGGTCATGGTAGTTATATTTCCATTAAGATTAAATTGATATGGTAACTATATTGCCATGGTGGCTATATTGTTAAATGAATATATTGCCATGACGGCAATTTGTTATTTTTTGTTATATTACAAGGTTATGATAGTCTTTTCATGTTGCCTATATATCAGGTTACCTATATTGGTATCATAAGATTACAGTCATAAAGAAAATATAGTCGCCATGCCAATATTTTCACCTTAATGATATGGGTATCATGATGATATATCGCTTATAACAGAATATGCATAGTTAAAAAATGACTATATACCACCTATAAAAAAATCACCTTCCCAATATAGCCAAGGAGACGATATATATAGCATAGCAATGTAACCCAAATTAGAAGATAGTCAAAATGACTTAATTTCATAATGACTATTGCGTCACTATGAAAATTTGTTCCCAATGAAATTGTAGCTACACTGACGTGAAAGCCATATTCACTAAACAGTAACACTGAAAACGCATCAAACGACAATATAGCCACCATGATTGTACAACCACCATAACAATAATGTTACAACATAAATCAATCACTGTGATATTAGAGTAAACTAGAAAATTTTTACAATTACCATAAAAGTATCATGAGAATATAGCATCCATATCAACATATTTCCCTTGACATTTTAGCCATTATGATAGTATACTTACAACAACAATATATTCACTATAACAACAAAGCCACCATGGCCATATAACTGATAAAACAATATAGTCAACGCAACATTAAAGAAACATTCAGAATATGTTCACAACGTCAATATAGCCACCTGACAATATAGATACCGTGACAAAATAGTCGCTTTCGGATCATAGAAAACATATAGCCTCTAAAGTATATAGTGTCCAGGAGACTACAGCGTTCAAAACAGAATTTATCAATACTATAACGCCGCCTTGACAGTATAGCCCATAAAACAATGTCAGAACCATGAAAATGTACCTGCCTTACCAATATAACTACTATCAAAATAAAGTCAACATACCAAAATGATCAAAAAAGATATTGCCACTGCTGTATAGTTACAATAATCATACATTAATGATGATAATGTAATCAGCATTTTCACAGAAGCACCATCACCGTTTAAAAGCATGACAGACTAAGTTACATGATGATATGATATCCAGATAGATACACTCAAGATGCCAAATAAGCCGTCATGGAAATATCATCATGATCATATAATCATAAACAAATAGTAGGTAAAGACAAAATACATCTCCAACGATGAAATTCACCGTAGCAATATAGCCATCAAGTTGATATAGCGACCAAGATAATGTAGCCAGGATGGCGTTATACTGAACATAACAATACACCCACCATGCCAATATCGTCAACTTTACAATGTAGCTTGCATGAAATATAGTAACCTTGACAATATAGGTAACATGATAATGTATTCCCATGAAAAAAATGTCCAAAACAACAGTTGAGCTGCAAACACTATATCACCAGGCTAATCTTGCCAAAGTTCTAGTATAGCCATCATGGCAATATACCAAAAGGAAAAAAAATACCCACCACAATAAGATAGCTAACTTAACTATATAGCTACTCTGACAAAAAGCTATGATGGCAATATAGTTAACATTAGAATGTAATCTTAATGACAGTATAGCCATCATGACCATAGAGTCACGATGACAAGACAACCATGATGACCATACAGGCAACATGACAATACAGTCTCTATGACAATATTGCCATCAATTTAATAAATCAAATGACAATATAGAAATTATGGTAACACAATCACCATGACAATATATTCAAAAATACAATAAAATACTAATAACAAAATGATCAACCCATGAAAATATAGCCACCCTGCCACTATGGCTTCCATTGTAATGTAGCCAACATAATATACATTTACCATGACAGTACTGAAACTATAACAATATAGCATATCATGACAATGTATTCACCTCATAATTTAAACAAAATGAAATATCCGTTTTTATAATGATATATCTCCAAGGGTAAATCAACACCATTAAATAAGCTACAATGAAAATGTAGTCACATGTAGTTATCTTAGCAATATAGCCACTAAGAGATGGTAGTCATAATGACAATATAGACATCATGACAATATACTGTCACTTTAATGATATAGTTATCAAGATAATTTATCACTCATGAAAAAATATACATGATTAAAAAAAAATGACAATATTGCAAATATAAAGAGATCACCTTGCCAATATAGCCAAGGTGACGATATGTAAATCTTCACAATGTACCCAAAATGAGCAGATAGCCAAAATGACGATATGTTAATAATGACAATACTCCTACTACGAAAATATATTCCCCATGACACTATAGCTACAATGACAATAAAGGAATCTTCACAAAAGAGTAACATTGAAAATACATGAAACGACAATATAGCCACCATAACAATGCAGCTATCGTGACAATAATGTCACGATATACATCAATCGCCAGGCTATTAGAGTCACCTTGACAGTAATCTTTCAATGACTTTATGAATATCATGAAAACATAGCCCATATGTCAACATATTTCCTATGACAATTTAGCCATTATGATAATATAGTCACGACGACAAGATATTCAGTACGACAATAAAGCTACCATGATCATATAACTGATATGACAATATAGATTTTACGATTTGTAGTGTCCAGGACAATATAGAAATTACGGCAACACAGTAACCATGAGAATATATGATAATTTAAAAAAGAAGGAAATTTTCGTTTTTATAATATATCTTCAAGGGCAAAATCAACACCATTCAATATGCTACAATGAAAATGCAGTCAAACTGTCATTATAACTATCATCATGAAATAGTCACCATGACAGTACAGTTATCTTAACAATATAGCCAGTAAGAGATTATAGTCATTCAACATTGTCACAATGACAACATACGGTCACCTTAATACTAAAGTTATTACGATAATGTATCGCTTATGAAAAAGTATGCATGACTAAAAAAAATGACAACATAACAACTATATAAGAGATCACCTTCACTATATAGCCAAGGTGACGATATGTAAATCTTCGCAATATAACCAAAATGAGTAGATAGCCAAAATGACGGTATGTTCATAATGACAATACTGCTGCTATGAAAATATATCCCCCATGACACTATAGCTACAATGACAATAAAGCAATCTTCACAAAAGAGTAACAGTGAAAATACAGCGAACGACTATATACCCACCATGAAAGTACAGACACTATGACAATAATGTCACGATATAATTCATTGACTATATCAACATCATGAAAAAAAGTCTTCCATGTCAACATACTTACCATGACAATTTAGCCAATATGATAATATAGTGAAGACGGCAATATATTCACTATAACAATACAGCCATGATCATATAAGTGATATGACAATACAGTTAACGCAACAATAAGGAAGGCTTCAAATTATATTCATTATGGCAATATAAGCACCTGACAACATTGATGCTGTGACAAAATAGTCTTTTTCGGATCATAGGAAACATATAGTCTCCAGGACAATATAGTGTCCATGACAAAATAGCGACCAAGACAAGATTTTTAATTAAGATATAGTCACCTTGACAGTATAGCCGATAAAACAATAAAACAACAATGAAAATGTACCTGTCATAACAATATAGCTGCCATAAAAATGCAGGCAATATGAAAAAATTGTCAAAATGAAATATAATCGCCATTACAATTTAGTTACCATAATCATATATCAATCATGATAATATCATCAGGAGGCTGACATAAACACCATCACAGTATAAAAACCATGACAATATAGTGATATGATAATATGATATCCATACACTTGCACTCACATTACCAAATAAGCCGTCATGAAAATATTGTTATCATGATCATATGATTAAAAGAAAATTGTAGTTAATGACAAAATATATAACCCAATGACAAAATTAACGACAGCAATATAGCCAGCAAATAAATATAGCGACCAAGATAATGTAGTTAGGATGGCATTGTATTGAAAATAACAATACAGCCACAATGGGAATATCGTCACCATGACAATGGAGCTACCATGAAAATATAGTAACATTGACAATGTAGCTACTATGATAATAAAATCCCATGGAACATATCCACAATAACAGTTTATTTGCTAAGACACTATATCACCATGCCAATATCGCAAAAATGTTAGTCTAGGCATCATGGCAATATACCACCAGAAAAAGAAAATAAGCACCACAATGATATAGCTAACTTAACAATATAGCTACCCTGATAATATATTCAACATGAAAAGACAGTCACCTCCTTACAGTATAACAAAAATGAAAAATAGCTATCATGGCAATGTAGTGTAGTCATCTATCAATATAGTCACCATGGCAATATAGTTACCATAACCATGTAATCATAACTGGAATATAACCAACATGACTATATAGTTAAGATGACATGGAACCATCATGACAATATAGGGAACATGACATTAGAGTCTCTACGACAATATTGCAATCGCTTCAACAAATTAAATTATAATATCGATATTACTGGAACACAGTCACCATGACAGTATTATCACAAATGCAATATAACCGCGATACCAAAATTATCCTACTATGAAAATTTAGCCACCCTGCCACTGCAATATAGCTAACATAATAATACATTCACTACGACAGTACTGAAAACATGACAATATAGCATATCATGACAATGTAGTCACCTGATGACAGTCGCGCATCAGCTACCGACGTGTATGGAGCTGCTGTCGTCTTTCAGAGCTAGTTTGTGTTGTCGCTGCCCTTGCTTTGCTTTGAAGGTTTTATCTTATATGATCATGATTGGTGTATTATTATCGAAACCATAATGTGATATCGTTCGTATTTCATTGTAATTAAATTGTCATAGTAACTATATTTACATGTAAGCTATATTGTTATGGTAGGTACATTTTCATGGCTGTTCCACTGTTTTATTGGCTATACTGTCATGGTGGCTGTATTGTTCGCTATTTTGTCATAGAGACTATATTCTCTTGGACGCTATATGTTTGCTATGATTCAAAAATGACTATTTTGTCACAGTATCTATATTTTCATGTGGCTGTATTCTCAGAGTGGATATAATTTACAAATGCGTTTATTTTTGCGTTGACTATATTGTCATATCATTTATGTGATCATTGTGGCTATATTGTATTGGTGAATATATTAGCGTCTTGACAATATTATCAGAATGGCGAAACTGTCACTTTAAAGATATTCATATGGAGGCTATATTTTCACGACAAATATATCTATATGTACGCTATATTTCCATGATGTTCATGTACTCATTCTATATTCTTTATCAAGGTGACGCTAATGTCCTGGCGATTTATTTATATCGAGAGATTATTGTCATGGTCGCTGTACTGTCTTCATGGCTGTATAGTCGTTTCCTATTTTTTCAATAGGACTCTTTTCTTGAAGATGGCTTTATTGTCGGTGAAGCAGGAGAATCGTGGGGAACATATTTTCATAGTTGCAGTATTGTCGTTATGAACATACCGTCGTTCTGGTTATCATCACTTTTTCTTTACGTTGCTATGATGTGATACTTTTTATAGATGCTATACTGTCATTTTCTATTCATGATTATTTCGTCACAAGCGATATATCATTTTGATAACTTTATTATTAAGGTGACAGTATTTTAATAGCGACAATATTGTCATAATGACTATAATCTTAGAGTGGCTATATTGCCATGGTCACTATTTTATCATGATATATATGTCATAGTGAATGTATTTTCATGGCAGCTTTTTAATGGTGTATAAAATTTTGTCCCTGAGGTTATACCATAATAGAAGCGAATTTTTTTTTTTATTAAACGATCAGGTGACTACATTATCATGATATGCTATATTGTTATGGTTTCAGTACTGTCGTGGTGAATGTTTTGTTATTGTGGTTATATTGTAATGTAAACCATAGTTGCAGGGTGACTATATTTTCATGGTAGGATCATTTTATTATGACGATTATATAACATTTCTGACTATATTGTCATCGTGATTGTGTTGTCATAATATCTATATTGTCATTTAACTTGTTGAATTAGTGGCAATATTATCTTAGAGACTGTATTTTGATGCATTCTGTATTGTCATGGTAGTTGTATTGTCATCGTGACTATAAGGACATGGTGACTATATTGCCATTAAGAATACATTGCTATGGTAATCATATTGCCATGATGGCTATATTGCTTGGTTACCATATTGCCATAATGGCTATATTGTTTAGTTACCATATTGCCATGATGGCTATTTATCATTTTTTTTCTTTTATATTTCAAGGAGGTGGCTGTGTTTTAATGTTACCTATATTAAGAGAGTAGTATTTTGTCAAGTTACCTATATCGTTGTGATGAGTTTTTTTTCTTTTGATATATTGCCATGATGGCAATACTAACATTTTAGAGATACTGACATGATGATATATCGTCTTAGCACCTAAACTCTTGTTGTTGCTATCTTTTGGGTATTTTCTATCTTGAATATTTTGCCATGGCAGCTACATTATCAACGTTACTATATTTTCATGGTAGCTATATTGTCATGGTGACGACATTGGCACGGTGGCTGTATTGTAATTCTCAATACAATGCTCGCTACATTATCTTGGTCGCTATAACAAGTTGATGGCTATATTGCTATGATTAATTTTGTCGTTGGGGATATATTTGTCACTACCTACAATATTTTTGTGATTATATGATCATGATAACAATATATTCATTGCGGCTTATTTGGTATTGTAAGTGTAAGTGTATGGATATCATATCATCATGTCACTTATACTGTCATGGTTTTTATACTGTGTTATTGTTTATGTCAACCTGCTGGTTATATGATCATGATTGGTGTATGATATGGTAACTATATTGTAATGCCGATGATATTTCATTATGATAAATTTGTCATGTTGACTAAAATTTCATGACATCTATAATGTTTTGACAGGTACAATTTCGTGATTATTACATTGTTTTATGGTCTATACTGTCAAGGTATCTATATTATAATGATATGTCCTGTCTTGGTCGCTATTTTGTCATAGAGACTATGTTACTTGCCGGCTATATGTTTGCTATGATTCAAAAGCGACTATTTGTCACAGTATCTATATTGTCATGTAGTTATAGTGCCATAGTGAATATGATTTGTACATTTCTTTTTTGCTTCTTTGATTGTATTGTCACATCAGTTATATGATCACTGTGGCTATATTTATTTATATTTTTTTCTATTTTATTATACTTTGTCGCTGTCTCCCGCGTTTGCGAGGTAGCGCAAGGAAACAGACGAAAGAAATGGCCCAACCCCCCCCCCCATACACATGTATATACATACGTCCACACGCGCAAATATACATACCTACACAGCTTTCCATGTTTTACCCCAGACGCTTCACATGCCTTGATTCAATCCACTGACAGCACGTCAACCCCGGTATACCACATCGCTCCAATTCACTCTATTCCTTGCCCTCCTTTCACCCTCCTGCATGTTCAGGCCCCGATCACACAAAATCTTTTTCACTCCATCTTTCCACCTCCAATTTGGTCTCCCTCTTCTCCTCGTTCCCTCCACCTCCAACACATATATCCTCTTGGTCAATCTTTCCTCACTCATTCTCTCCATGTGCCCAAACCACTTCAAAACACCCTCTTCTGCTCTCTCAACCACGCTCTTTTTATTTCCACACATCTCTCTTACCCTTACGTTACTCACTCGATCAAACCACCTCACACCACACATTGTCCTCAAACATCTCATTTCCAGCACATCCATCCTCCTGCGCACAACTCTATCCATAGCCCACGCCTCGCAACCATACAACATTGTTGGAACCACTATTCCTTCAAACATACCCATTTTTGCTTTCCGAGATAATGTTCTCGACTTCCACACATTCTTCAAGGCCCCCAGAATTCTCACCCCCTCCCCCAAACTATGATCCACTTCCGCTTCCATGGTTCCATCCGCTGCCAGATCCACTCCCAGATATCTAAAACACTTCACTTCCTCCAGTTTTTCTCCATTCAAACTCACCTCCCAATTGACTTGACCCTCAACCCTACTGTACCTAATAACCTTGCTCTTATTCACATTTACTCTTAACTTTCTTCTTCCACACACTTTACCAAACTCAGTGACCAGCTTCTGCAGTTTCTCACATGAATCAGCCACCAGCGCTGTATCATCAGCGAACAACAACTGACTCACTTCCCAAGCTCTCTCATCCCCAACAGACTTCATACTTGCCCCTCTTTCCAAATCTCTTGCATTTACCTCCCTAACAACCCCATCCATAAACAAATTAAACAACCATGGAGACATCACACACCTATGCCGCAAACCTACATTCACTGAGAACCAATCACTTTCCTCTCTTCCTACACGTACACATGCCTTACATCCTCGATAAAAACTTTTCACTGCTTCTAACAACTTGCCTCCCACACCATATATTCTTAATACCTTCCACAGAGCATCTCTATCAACTCTATCATATGCCTTCTCCAGATCATAAATGATACATACAAATCCATTTGCTTTTCTAAGTATTTCTCACATACATTCTTCAAAGCAAACACCTGATATACACATCCTCTACCACTTCTGAAACCACACTGCTCTTCCCCAGTCTGATGCTCTCTACATGCCTTCACCCTCTCAATCAATATCCTCCCATATAATTTACCAGGAATACTCAACAAACTTATACCTCTGTAATTTGAGCACTCACTCTTATCCCCTTTGCCTTTGTACAATGGCACTATGCACGCATTCCGCCAATCCTCAGGCACCTCACCATGAGTCATACATACATTAAATAACCTTACCAACCAGTCAACAATACAGTCACCCCCTTTTTTAATAAAGTCCACTGCAATACCATCCAAACCTGCTGCCTTGCCGGCTTTCATCTTCCGCAAAGCTTTCACTACCTCTTCTCTGTTTACCAAATCATTTTCCCTAACCCTCTCACTTTGCACACCACCTCGACCAAAACACCCTATATCTGCCACTCTATCATCAAACACATTCAACAAACCTTCAAAATACTCACTCCATCTCCTTCTCACATCACCACTACTTGTTATCACCTCCCCATTTGCGCCCTTCACTGAAGTTCCCATTTGCTCCCTTGTCTTACGCACTTTATTTACCTCCTTCCAGAACATCTTTTTATTCTCCCTAAAATTTAATGATACTCTCTCACCCCAACTCTCATTTGCCCTTTTTTTTCACCTCTTACACCTTTCTCTTGACCTCCTGTCTCTTTCTTTTATACATCTCCCACTCAATTGCATTTTTTCCCTGCAAAAATCGTCCAAATGCCTCTCTCTTCTCTTTCACTAATACTCTCACTTCTTCATACTACCACTCACTACCCTTTCTAATCAACCTACCTCCCACTCTTCTCATGCCACAAGCATCTTTTGCGCAATCCATCACTGATTCCCTAAATACATCCCATTCCTCCCCCACTCCCCTTACCTCCATTGTTCTCACCTTTTTCCATTCTGTACTCAGTCTCTCCTGGTACTTCCTCACACAGGTCTCCTTCCCAAGCTCACTTACTCTCACCACCCTCTTCACCCCAACATTCACTCTTCTTTTCTGAAAACCCATACAAATCTTCACCTTAGCCTCCACAAGATAATGATCAGACATCCCTCCAGTTGCACCTCTCAGCACATTAACATCCAAAAGTCTCTCTTTCGCACGCCTGTCAATTAACACGTAATCCAATAACGCTCTCTGGCCATCTCTCCTACTTACATAAGTATACTTATGTATATCTCGCTTTTTAAACCAGGTATTCCCAATCATCAGTCCTTTTTCAGCACATAAATCTACAAGCTCTTCACCATTTCCATTTACAACGCTGAACACCCCATGTATACCAATTATTCCCTCAATTGCCACATTACTCACCTTTCCATTCAAATCGCCCCTCACTATAACCCGGTCTCGTGCATCAAAACCACTGACACACTCATTCAGCTGCTCCCAAAACACTTGCCTCTCATGATCTTTCTTCTCATGCCCGGGTGCATATGCACCAATAATCACCCACCTCTCTCCATCAACTTTCAGTTTTACCCATATTAATCGAGAATTTACTTTCTTACATTCTATCACATACTCCCACAACTCCTGTTTCAGGAGTATTGCTACTCCTTCCCTTGCTCTTGTCCTCTCACTAACCCCTGACTTTACTCCCCAGACATTCCCAAACCACTCTTCCCCTTTACCCTTGAACTTCGTTTCACTCAGAGCCAAAACATCCAGGTTCCTTTCCTCAAACAGACTACCTATCTCTCTTTTTTTCACATCTTGGTTACATCCACACACATTTAGGCACCACACCCTGAGACTTCGAGGAGGATGTGCACTCCCCGCGTGACTCCTTCTTCTGTTTCCCATTTTAGGAAGTTAATACAAGGAGGGGAGGATTTCTGGCCCCCCGCTCCCGTCCCCTCTAGTCGCTTTCTACGACACGCGAGGAATACGTGGGAATTATTCTTTCACCCCTATCCCCAGGGATAATATACATATATATATATACATATACACATACACACACATACACATACATACGCACATATACACACACACACACATACATATATATACATATGAAAAATGTAAGAAACAATTTAGAAAACTGAAACTTCTAGCTTGAAATGAATGAAAAAATGAATGTCACATAATGGTTCAACCTCTGGCTATGGAAAAAGGAAATGTATAATTTATTTACACAAACGTCAATAGCAGTGACTATATTGTTATAGTGAATAAATTGCCGTAATGACTATATTATCATAATGGCCAGATTATCATGGCAGACATGTTGACATGGAGGCTATATTTTCAGGATATTTATGTAGTTATCGTAAGTTTATCATCAAGGTGACTAATGACATGGTGATGATTTATATCGTGACATTATTATCATGGTGGCTGAACTTTGATGGTGGCTATATTCTCGTTTGCTGTATTTTCAATGTTGCTCTTTTGTGAATATGGCTTTGTTGTCAGTGTAGCTATTGTGTCATGGGGAACATATTTTCATAGTGGCAGTATTGTCAGTATGACCCTACCGTCATGTTGGCTATCTTTATATTTTAGTTACATTGCTATAATGTATATATCGTCACCTTAGCTATATTGGCAAGGTGATCTTTTTATAGGTGATATATTGTCATTATTTATCTCTTGCATACTTTGTTATAAGCGAAATATTATCATGAT